>NW_017732448.1:429731-432663 GCF_001890085.2 Hipposideros armiger | reverse complement strand
CCCCTCCCCTCCTCTCCCCTCCCCTCCCTGTCCTTCCCCTCCTTCCCCTCCTTCCCTTCCTCTCCCTGCCCCATCTCCCTTCCCTTCTGAATGCTCTAAAAGACACCTAAGCTATTAGGAAATTGCTAGTAGGGGTTGATGAGGGTAGTGGTGGTTGATTTCCTTAGGCATAGGGTTGGTGGCTCAGGTTGGTAGACCGCCTATGGCGTGGCAGGCTCTGAGCTCAGCGTTGGTGTATGTACATTCCCTCATTCAATCCCCAGGGCAGGCCTTGGGCATCCTGGTGTTACAGATGAGAAACCTCATTTAGACCCATGAAAAGTTCAAAGAGGTTAGATATTTAGTCCAGGCTTTTAAGTTGGATAGCAGGAAATCAAACCAGGACTGTCTAGTGGCTTAGCCTGGCCTTTTAGTGTCTTCTTGGATTTTTTTCTTGGATATTGAGATAGGCTGGCTTCAGCATGGATGGGTAGACAAGGGCACCCACACAGAACTGCCTTCACCAAACCGTGGTTATGCCTACCTCCCATGTTTGCCTCTTCAGTGGGGTCAGTCCCATTTGAGGGCTGGATATGGGGCACATGGTTGCCCTAACTCATGTCAGGCTTAACTGAGCTGAGACCTGCACTGGGGGAGGGGAGGCTTTGGGAGGAGCCTGGTGGAGGAAGTGAAGAGCATGGGGCACCTCCCCGTTATTGAGCTGCCTGTTTCTTCTAGTGCAGCGGTTCTCAACCTGAGGGTCGCGACCCCTTTGGGGGTGGGAGTCGCACGACCCTTTCACAGGGGTCGCTGGGTACTCGTATGAAGGCGTATCTGCATGTGGGCCTGGAGACGGATAGAGGAGCGGTGTCTCGCTTCCTAAGACCATCGAAAATATGTGTTTTCCAATGGTCTTAGGCGACCCCTGTGAAAGGTTGAGAACCGCTGTTCTAGTGGAACTCGTGTTGGCCTTTCAACCCATTTGAATGTGGCAGTTGTCTAAGCAGCTGCGTTCCAGTGCCGACTGACTTGGAGAGCACTGGTTCCCCAGTAGTAGTAGCGTGTCTGTGCTGAGTGAGGTTGGTTCTTTGTGCGTTGCTGCGTGACATCTTTCGCTTAGCCAGGTCTTTGGCTAGACTGAAAACTGCTGTAGCTTTCCCTGGCATCCCAGGCCCTTGAAGCCAGACCGCTCACTCTTGGAGCCATCTGGAGGTTGAGGAGTTCCCCAAGGCCAGAGTTGGGAGCATGGAGAGGTCCAGATGTTTTGCATAGTTCTTTCCATTGCCCTGATCAGGAATGTGTTCCCTCAGGACAGGTTATGGCCTGGAAGTGAGCCTAATGTAAACATCCTTGCTGAGGCCAGTCCCCTTAATCGAAAAGAAATGGTTTGGGGATAAGCGGGGTTGGAGGTGGGGGCAGGGAGAAAGGGAAGAGGGGAAGAGGAGAGATTTAGCAGTTGAATTTAGAGACTGTTGGGGGCTGTTCTCCCAGTGGGTTCCCAGGCAGATGCTGAGCAGGAACTGGCTTCTTCCTGGAGTTGGTGTAGTGCAGACCCGGCTGGTTCTCTTAGGGGATTCAGTTCTCTTAATGTGATACATTAAGGGAAAGCATGGAAGTCATGGTTCATTTGAACAGCTGGGCAGAGCAGTAAGGGAAACTGGGGTGTTCTAGAAGAGCCGGGACTGGGGGAAAGAGCTGGTGTGGGCCGCATGAGGACTTCTGGAGGGTGTCTACTCATTCAAGTACTTCAAGGGCCTGCAACATCACATTCAAAATCGTACTACTTTGGAAGTTTTGAGGGAATTAGACTCCCAGGGAAGGGATGGGAAGAATGTGGGAGAATCATGTCTATGTGTGTGAAGGGGGGTGCTTAGAGCTCTTGGTGGGGACAGAGTGTCACAGGGAGTCTGGCTGTCCTCACTGTGTCCACTTCCCCTTTTCTTCTCCTTTGAGGGGCTCAGGCTTTCTGGGAGATTCTGGGTACTCTACCCACACCTAAGGTGAAAGATCAGGCACATAGTGGCTTTCTGCAGCAACCTGTATGCAGACACCTCCTCCCCTCCACCCCCCCAAAGCAGTTAATCTGGGTCACCAGGGGGAAGTTACACGTTGCTAATCTGATTTGGATAGTTTTTTCTTTTGTAGGGGAGTCTAGGCACACTCCAGGCAAAGCCACAGCAACCACTCATGCCTGGCTAGTAAACTTTTAGGGCTTTTGTGTGAGGCTGGTTTAAAGTGTTGGCAGAAATGCGAAGAATGGTGTGTTGGTTTCGCTGGTGCAGATTCTAGGAATAAGGGTCTGGCATCATGGAAGACGGCAGCACCAAGGAGGCTGCACAAACCTTTCTCTTCTGACGTCCCGGAATCTTGGTGCTTGGTGTGCCAACGAGGAGGATTTAAACAATTTCGTTTGCCTTCAGGATGCAGGATCTCATCTAAACATGATTAAGCTGATCTGATTTTATAGATTGGAATTTCTAAGTGATAGAAACTGATGAGGTTAATGTGAAATATTTACTTAATAAAAAGCCTCATTACCTGATGCTGAAGGGTAGAGGAAAAGAAGATTCTTGGTAATGTGTCTGATCTTTTGGAAATGAAGTTGGGTTAAAGTTTTCTTGGTAAAAACTGAATTCTGTGATCTTGTTTTTGCACATGCTGTGCTTAAATATTAACACCAATTGAGCAAATTGCCTTTTAACTGCCTTTATTTGCTTTCATTAACAGTATAATTTAAAAGCTCAAGAATTTGCATGGAACCTGTTGTGCATGTGGGGGAGGAGGGCTATTCATAAATTAATTAATCGTGAGAACATTATCTTTAAGGAAGGTCATGAAACACGAGCATGGTTTCTGAAAAGCAATGACATGTTTTTCTTGGGGACTTGATGTACTTTTGGCTTTGAGATCTGGGTAGAGGGTGTGTGTGTGTGTGTGTGTGTGTGTGTGTGTG
>NW_017732448.1:410926-428696 GCF_001890085.2 Hipposideros armiger | reverse complement strand
CGAGGCAGATCAGTCGCTGGCTTCTGGATGGCCGCTCACGGCGGCTTGAGGGCCGCTCACACTGGCTGCTGGCTACATACGGTAGCCCATGGCAATCCACTGCCACAGGGGCTGCAGCCTACGCTGTCGCTGGCGACTCACAGCAGCCCAGCTCCAGGTTTAGCTGTTGTTCAGCATCTTAGCTGTAGAGGGCAGTGTCACTGACCCTCATATGTGGGATACGAACCGGAGCCCTCTGGCATCCCAAGCCAGTTCTTAACCATCACACCACTCGGCCGGCCCTAAATAATATATATTTTTTAAAGGTCATACATGAAACCCAAAGTATATAGAGGAAAAGATGGATAAACTTGACTACATCAAATATTTAAAAGCTTTTGCTGTTTTATTGGGGTTTTGTCTTTTCCTTACACATTTGTTGGTTCTCTTTCTATATAAATCAGAAATATTAATCCTTTATCTGATGCATGCATAGCAAATATTTTTCCCAGTCTATCATTTGTCCTGTAATTCTGATTGTGGTTTCTTTTATCATATAATAATTTTATAATTTATTTAATTTTGAAATGTCACAATGAAGTCTGTAGAATGGATAGTATAAAGCCTTTAATGGCAATACTTTAGAACTTGAATTTGGGAAGAGTATTTTGGGGGAGAGGGAGAGAGAGAAGTGAGGAAGAGAGGAAAGAATGAATGATGTTAACAAAAAGGTTGATTTTTGTTTTTCCCGAAAGAAGTCCACTGTCTGCTGGAGGACCCTTCTCTCTAAAGGGAATATTGTTCTGGGGCTTTTAGCATGTACTTGCAGCACAAAGATTTGCAGCCTATTCAAAAGAGACTTATCTAAGCTAAGAGTTGTCTGTCCACAGAAGGCAGCTCCATCCACTTCTTTCTCTAGTCCTCCCAGTGAACACCTAGTGAAACGAAAACTCCGTAAAGCCATCTCTATTTCCATACACTTCAGTTTTACCTCTCAAGCTTTCTGGCTCATGGCAGAAATACTTCTGCATATCAAACCTTTCTTTGAGTTCCTCTTGAGAGCAAAGACCTTCTCATTCTGTCTTATTCATCTTTGAATTCTGCATTGTCTTTAGCAGTCGTGTATAATAATGATTTATGAATAAGTAGTTTACCAAACAGAGCAACTCTCATCCGTTCCTTTTTCCTATATACTCTTCTGAGACCGATACATCCTTCAAAGGGGTATTTGAGGCCTTGAAGTCCAACGTTGCATATCTTTTGCATAAATAAGGTTGACTTAGAAACTGGTTGGAGGTTTGAGAAGAAGAAAGGGTTGAGAACCAGAGAACCAGGGAAGAAGGAATTCTGGAGCTGCTAGCATGGATCTTAGCATATTTCCAAACTAAAACACATTTGATCATGACCTTTTCCCAAAGGCGAGTTGGTGGCAGCCTATTCAATAGGTATTTATTGAGTACCTGACAAGTGTTTTGCTTTGAGTGAGATAATGTAGCACAAACACATATAAGTCATGATCGTTGCTCTTTTGAAGTATTCCATAGTGTTTGGGATTTGTTCAGGAAAAGGGGTTTAAAAAAATGCGGACATTTGGTAAATGACCTTCCAAGTTATCCCTCATTCTATTTGAATTACCAATCCACTCGTTTCCTCTTCCTAAGTGTGTTTGGTGCTTTTTCAAAACCAACTTTATTGAGGTTATTGGGGGCAGCCGTAAGTTAGCGATCTAGTCATCCAGTTAGTTTTCAACTGAAACCTGGCATTCCTTCTTTTATTTGTGTATTCATTTATTCATTCAGTTAGTCATTCAACAAAAAGTTGTTTAACCGATATTGGCTAGGCTAGTCAAGTTTTTTGTTTTGTTTTTTTAGGTAGTATGGCATTTTATTTATATTTTTTATTTTTTATTTTTTTAATTAGTTTCAGGTGTACAACACAGGCTAGTCAAGTTTTAAGTACATAAGCTCCCAGTCTTTTTCTATTAGAATGCTGATTTATTAGTGGAAATAATGGATGGTAGAGATAAAATTGTTACTGAAAACCTTATCCTATGAACTGTCTTATAATCTCCAGGTGATTCAGTAGAAATAGTACTATTTCTGTCTCCATGACATTTTCAGGAAATCAGTAGAAATACTTGGGTTCTTCTCTTACAGGTCTAGAATAACCTGATATTCTAATTAGAGATGATTACTGGAGGATGTGTCCCTGATACTCAGCACAGTGTCTGCCACAAAGTAGGGGACCAGTAAATGTTTGCTGAAAGACAGAATAATGGATGAAGACCTGAGTTAGAAAATTGATGAGAGAAGTTACCTTGTGGTGAGGCAGGCAGAATGAAAATCTGATTGGGGAGGGACATATAAGAAGCTTCAGTGTATATGTGTGGTTTGTTGTAACATTTTTTAGACCTTTAGATTGCTGCAATATTTTAATATTTTTTTACTATTCTCCCACCTGATTGATCTGTGTCTTTCCCCATTCCAGCTTTAGTGCTGTCAGAGGTATCTTTAATTCCGTGTCAGAAGGTAGTATTTTTGGAGTCCTCTGAATAATGAAAAGTGTTTTCATCAAAGACCTTTATTCGTGTGCGTGCTGACATCTGGAGAGGGAGAATATTTAAGCTGTAATATTTGTTAAAAAAAAAGTTTGCTTTAGGTCTTAACAGTTCTTTCTAGGAATAGAACATACGTTACTTTTCAATACATGTGATGGAAGTCAGGGTGGAAGTTAAGGTGTTCCCTGGAATGTTCTAGTCCTGAACTATAAGAGGCACAGAAATAAAGAAGATCTTAGGAACACAGTTCCTCTCTCCCTCCCTCCCTCCTTCCTGCCCTGTCTCCCTCCCAGTGTCATTCCATACTTCTTTCCTTCCTTCCTCCCTCTCTTCTTTTGTTAAGGGGGATGTAGGAGAGAGTTGAGTAAGGATGGAATATTGCTGCAAACCTGTAGAGCCATTTAATTTCTCTTATCTTCACCTGAGGAACTGAAGCGTTTACAGCCTCTGGGAAAGGCCTTCGAGAGAAAGGAACCAAGGAATCTTTGCATTTATATGTGGACGTGACCAGAGCAGGGAGAGAGTGGGTCCTCAGCTCCATTTAAAGTGTTTGGGGTCTGCACCTATTCAGAGGTCAAAGGTGAGACAGACTTTTTGTTGGTGTTGTTTTCCTCCCCCCTCTTTTTTTTTTTTTTTTTAACTCCCTTTCCTTGTTATCTCAACTTCCAAACATCGGCTTTGATGTCTATTGTTGGGACTTCAAGAGGACTCTTAGCACATCAGCAGGTGTTGGTTTTAGTGAGCAGGCGAGAGTCCCACATTCCTGTAGGGAAAGGAGTGGGTCCCATCCACTCCCTCCTGGCTCTTCCCCTGGAGCAGCACCAGGCTGCACTTACTGCAGCGGGAGCAGGAGTCCCCTGTGTGGCCTCTTCTCAGACCCTGGGCCTGCCGAGGGTGTCTCCTGATGGGGTGGCGGGTGTGCACCAGGACTTTCTCCCCATCTTTTTAAAGCCTGTCCGAAAGGATCTGTCTTCCTTCAGAGCTGCTGAAGAGAGGTTGTCTAACAGCCACGTATTAAGGTTTCATTAATCAAAGACACTTCCACTGCCCCTTTACAGAAACACAACTGCTTTGGCTGTCTTCTGCTGACAGCCTGCTAATTTATCTTTCCTGGAGGAAGGGCGGGGAGACGCACAGAGAGGCAGGCAGTGTCTGCCTGCTCTGCAGAAGGGATCGCCACGCCGGCTCCTAGCATCATATGTGTGTTCACATGTTTCCTTTCATGTTTTGTCCAGGGCAGCAGGCTGCAGGCCGCACCCTCTCCCTAGCCTGTCCACTCAGCAGGAGATTAAAACTCCCAAAAGTAGACACTGGAGATGGTTTACATGGTCATCTTTTTTTGCCAAGAAAAATTTCACTTTCAACTCCCAGCCCCAAGGTTTGCTGAAATTGGGGGCAGAAAGTGCGAGATGAAAGAAATGAGTATTGATGCATTTGTTTAAGTGTGTTTAATGAACGTTCTAGGTGAAGTGTGAGGGGGTGATGGAGACGTTAAAACCTGGGAGCTACTGACCTGAAATGGTACAGTCTTCCTTTTCAGCCTTGCTGAACGACTCGTTCTCAGGTTGGAATCTGACCTTCTGTAACCCTCAGCTCAGAAGATGGATATTTGGGAATTTGGAAACCTCTCAGGGCCTCCTAAGTAGGTGATTGAGCTGTGTGTGTGTGTGTGTGTGTGTGTGTGTGTGTGTGTGTGTGTGTTAGAGCTAGGTCTCCACTGGGAAGCAGCTTTGAACTCACTTTATTCATCAGTTATTCACCAAATACCTACTAGATGTGTTTGGCTCAGTTGAGAAGTAATGGTGAGGCACAATCTTTCTCCTAGCTCTTAATTTGGGGTTAGTCTAGTACACAAATGGCTGTGATAAAAGATAGAATAAAATGTGTTTCCTAAGACAATTAGAAAATGCATTGGAAACTCCCAAGAGGGGCGTGATCACATCTGATGTATTCATTCTACAAGTATTTATTGAGTCCTACTATATACCAGACAATGGGGATACAGAAATCCAAAGACATGGTCCTTGCCCTCAAGAATCTTATAAGCTAGTAGGGAGAGTCAAATACATAGACATATAACAGTGCATTATAGTATAATAAAAATGGGAATAAAATGAAGAACACAGTGTAGAGGGAACTAGAGGTGCAGCAGTGGTTGGCTATGCTTTGGTAAGGACTCCAGGCAAGTCTTTGCTAAAGGTGATACCTGAGAAGGGTTTTGAAAGAGGAGAAAAGAACACTGGTTAGACAAGAGGGAAAGTCATTCCAGGTAGAAGAAACATCATGTGCAAAGGCCCGGGGAGGAAGGAACAGAGAAGGGCAGGGTTTCAATGCAGCTTGAGATGTGTAAAAAGGTAGGTAGTCGGAAGCAATGTCGAGCCTATTATGAAGGTTTTGCTTGCTTAACTAAGGGACCTAAATTTTATTCTGTAAGTCTGGGATAAGATACTGAAAGATATTCATCAGGTAAGTGAAATAATAGGCAGTACACTTGAGAAAGAGCACTCTGAGTGTGGCATTGAAGATGGATATGTGGGAGTCAGCCTGGAGTCAGAGGCACCACTTAGAGGAGCCTGTTGAGTGGTTTGGGTAAGAGATAATGCAGGCTGAATTATGGCAGCAGCAAAGGAGGTGGGGAAGGCGTTGTAGATTGCAGGGGTGAAATGGTTAGGTCTCAGTTGATTGGGTGGGGAGGTTTATGAGGAAGGAGTTGAGAGATCCTGTATTTTGGTTTGGATAACTGGTAGGTGGACTATAAAAGAAGTTCTGGGTGGAAAAACCATTACGTTTACGCTTTGGACATGCTGTTTGAAGAGATCTTGGCAAAACTATGTAGAGGTAGTCTGTGTATTTGCAGTGAGTCAAAGATATTTTGACAAGCAGAAGTTGTCTGTATACTAATTCCGTTGTGTCCGTTGACTTTTGATGACATTTTAAAGTGTACAAAAATCAGAGGTATTTTAATTCCATGTCAGAAGGCAGTATTTTTGGAGTGCCCTGAATAATGAAAAGTGTTTTCATCAAAGACCTTTATTCGTGTGTGTGCTGACATCTGGAGAGCAGAGATAGATATTTTCCTTAGGTCTGGATTTCTGAGCCATGAGTTCTTCCCTCGCTCCTAATTAATCCTTTGTAGTTAGTGACTGATGAAATCATGACTCTGTGAAATTTTAATCCTAGACACAACTGACTTTATCACAGGACCCCAGGTGTGTGTCTGAAATTAGCGTGTTGAATCCATTGCATATTTGATTACTTTATAAAATCCACAGGATCTGGAGAAAACAGGTTTGAGTTTGGGGGAGGATTTTTTTTTTTTTTTTTTAGTCTTTACTAATTCTCAAATATATATCATAGAATCTTAGAACTTGGAGATCACAGTTATCTTATCTGAGGAAACTTACATCCTGAGAGTTTAAATGGCCAAAACCGTGGCCTCCTGCTTCATAGTCCATTTCTTCTCCCTCATCCCTAAGAGAATAGGTTGGAGAGAATCAGTTTTGAATGAGGGGTTAGTAAGGGAATGATGTTTCTAAAAAAAGGAGGGTGGGATGTGTGTTTGTGATGAGACAGTGTTCCAGCTTTCACGGTGTTACTTATTTCAAGGTAACGAACTCTGGATTGGAACAACAAAGGATTAGGGGGTACACAAATTACTCTGGCTGTGACTTAGAGTTCAGTTGACATTCCAGGTTGACCTTTATGATGAAGAATTAAGGGGGTGGTGGATGTGAGTGAATGAATGTGTATGTGTGTGAGTGTGTCTGAAAAGTGAGCGTGCAAGAATGAGTTGAGTGCATGATTGAGAGTCTGAATAAGTGTGAGAGAATAAGTGAGAGTGTGCGCGCGCGCGCATGTGTGTGTGTGTGTGTGTGTGTGTGTGTGTGTGTGTGTGTGTGTGTGTTACAGGTTCACTCTCTACCACCACCTTTCCCTCCGGGAACCCTGAAATCACTTGTAGGATTTCCTATGAAGGATTCATACTAGGGGCCTATGAATTCGGTATCAACTGCTGTTCAGAGGGATGCACAAGTCCCTCTCCCTGCTATGCTAGCAAGACATAACAGTGACAGATGCTGTGTTCGTGTGAGGGGTGGGACTACAGCAGATTAGACTTGGACAGCGTGGTGGAGGACTTCTGTCTGGTCTCACCTGGAGACATAGGAAACTTCTGTTTGGGTCTCTGCAGTGAGGGGAAGTATGGGTTTTAACAACAGCCAGTGCAAGAGCTCTCCTCTCACGATCGCCTCTGTTATGTCTGTCAGTCCTAGTGTTCGGTGCTTCAAAAGTCAGATTTTATTTAATCCTTACAATGGGTTTGTGGTAAGTATCATTAAATTGGTGTACAGATAATAAATGAAATCTCAGAGTGGTTAAGTGCCTTGCCTGGTATCACAACCAGAAAGTGGTGGAGCCGGGCTCTTGACTCTGTCTGATACCCCAGTCCTTCCCACTGCCATGCAATGCTGCTAGTGCAGAAAGCTCTTATCACCAGGGGGTTCGCTCTGGGGGAGTGAGAAGCACCCCTCTTTACAAGAGGGATTGCTCAGGAGAAAGGTTACAGAGTTGTCTCTAATGATTACAAGAAGGGCAGAGTCCTGTGGACACAGTTGGAAGATCTTGGAGGCAGCGGAATGAGCTTGGCAGCCTCTTGGGGCTTTTCCAGGAGGGACGTCTGTAGGAGGAAAGGCAGGGCTCTGCATCCAGTCACTTAGAGGACAATGAGAGTCTTTCCCAGGGACCGGAGAGGCTGTTGGAGGCCCCCTCTCACCCTCCCGCAGGCCTCTTGTTTTGGAGGTGCTCTTAGCACTCCCTAATGAACAGGACACAATGCAGGGCAGCATGCTCGGAGCAGCTTACGGCGGCTCACGAAAGCTCACACCCCGCTGCCAGCCAGCCCCACTGCAGCCTACACCTTCGCCTGCGACTCCCCGCAGCCCAGCTCCAGGTTGTGCCGTTGTTCACCATCTTAGCTGTAGAGGGCGCAGCATCACTGGCCCTCATGTGGGATCCGAACCGGGGCCCTGCTGCTCAGAGCTGGCGTCCCAAGCCATCTCCTAATCAACGCGCCACTCAGCCGGCCCAGGAAGTTTTTTCATTGATGTGCTAAGAAACGATTAACAACTAACTCTCCAGAATAAAAACACCCGGTTTGTAGCATTTGTCAATTTGCATCATATAAAGACTCCCACCATGGCTGATCTCAGGCTGCTAATGTGGACACTGAAGACAGAGTTGGGAAGAGGTGCCCACAGTGGTGTGAGCTGGCTCCAGCATACCACAGCTTCTGAATGCAAGCACTGAAATGCCAGCAATCCTAGTCAGGCTCCAGAACGGACGTCTAATCCTTGGTTGGGCTGCCAGTAAGATGGGGAAGTTATTTCCTCACCAAAATCAAAACATGAAGTCCATTGCCCTGTTCTTTGTCTCTGCTGTTCCCATGTCTGGTTCTTGATTCTGGCTACCATCATGGGTATTAAGTAAACATACTGCACACATTGCTGTCATTAGTTGAATACTTACATACATTATCTCATCGAATCATTGCAATAATCCCGTATAATAGGGACTATTATCTCCATTTTACAGATGAGCAACTGAGACACAGATGGGTAAATCACTTGCCCAGGGTTACGTAGAATGTAAGTATAGAGCCAGAATTTGAAACCAGGGTTGTCTGATCCCAGATCCCAAACCTTCACCCACTGTATTGTACTGCCAGTTTTATAGCATTTCACAGATGTCTCTAAATTTGAGTCTATCTCCCAAGGGAGGGTCCTCTAGCACAACCTTAGCTCCTTATAGCAGCTCTTCATTTTGGACTGTCAAGATAGATTCTCTGAGATGTGAGTTGTCATGACCCTGTCTTCAGTCAGTTTGGTTGCAAGGAACCGCCTGTCCTCTAAGACACTTCCTGAGCCCCAAGATTACAGATTTCACCGAGGACTGAGATGGCTGCATTCTTCATAGACACCGGGTTTGCCTGTTCCAAAAATGGTGATTTCTATAGCAACCATTTATTCTAGCAGACGTGTGCCTGGTATGGTTGGCAGAGGGTGGGATCAGAAATGGAAACGGCCTTTTATTCTTTACTTGCTGAATGTACACCCTGTATGTGAGGCACTTAAGAGGGAAAAACATGGCTTCCTTAGGATCTGTATAAGATATGTGGCCCAGCAAGAGGTGATTATTGTTTAAGACTGATTTTTGTCTGGAGCTGAGTTGGGTTGCATTTGGTTTCTGGTTCTTTAAGGAACATTTTTGGCAGATGTACCTGTTGGGTTCATTTCAGTGGATGTTTGCCACTTTGGTTTCTGTTGAATGTGCACATCTACCATGGGGGTATGGTAGTTAAATAAACATGGAGAAGACACCGTCTTGGATCTTAAAGATCTCAAAATCTGCCTTCGTGTGTATTACTTGGAGCTCTTTTGGTTGTAGATTAAAAATAAACCAATTTGTGCCAGCTTAAGCTAAACAGGAGGATTTGTTGTCATAATATGGGAGTGTTTCACTGAGCCCAAGGGCAGGCATACAGCCCCACCTTCGAAGGTGAGTGAAGGGAACTGAGAGCTGTCAGAAACTCAGGCAGGATGCTCTTTCTTTTTCTTGTCCTTGCTTTATCCTGTGTACCTAGTTTCATTTTCATCTCTCTGCAGACCAGAGGGAGTCTAAAAATGATGACCCCAGGATTCCCATGTTTACATGCGACAAGACCTGATTGAGTTTTCCCTGTCTGTCCCAAATCCTAGAAGAGAAGGAATCTGTCCAATGAAGCTTGCGTGGGTGTCCACCCTTGGCCAATCAGTCCCTGAAGGCTTTGTGGTGAGGTCCCTTCCTTGTGTCTTAGTCAGCTTGGGCTGCCATAACAAATACCTTAGGCTGGGCGGCTTCAACAACAGAATTTATTTCTCACGGTTCTAAGGGTTGGAAGTTCCAAGATCAAGCTCTAGCATGGTTTGGATCCGGTGAAGGCTCTCTTCCCAGCTTGCAAATGGGTGCCATTTCGCTGTGTCCTCACATGGCGGTGGGAGGGTGGGGATGAGGTCGCATGCAAGCGAATGCAAGCTCTCTGGTGTCTCTTATAAGGACACTAATCCTTTTGGATCACGATACCACCTTTATGACCTCATTTAAGCTTAATTACCTGCTAAATACAGTCGCATTGGGGTTAGGGCTTCAACATATGAATTTTGGGGGACATCGTACAGTCCACAGCAGTCTTTAGTGTCACAAGGCTGCCAAGGTCCACCCTTGGGCCCTGTCGATTGGAGGGGGACTTATCAGACCTCCAGAAGGAGACCACTATAGATGGGAGGGCTGAGCACAATGCCAAGACAATGGCACATGCCACGTCAGAATCTGAACCTCACTGTCAATGCACTGCATTGGGGTGAATGACGCTGCTATGTATACATATGCACGTATGTGTGTGTCTGTGTCTGTGTATATGAGGTGTGACGTTTAAGTTTGCGAACTCAACCTAGAAAACGTGCTACATACCTCATTGCTGAATATCACTACGGTCACCTTCAAAGTACTCTCCTTGGAAAGCTATGCACCGATGCCAGTGCCTAGTCCATCTTTTAAAACAATTTTGGAACTCTTTTTTTCTGGAATGGCCATCAGAGCTGTCATTGTATAACCCTTGATTGATGTCCTGAATGTCATCAAAATGTCTTCCTGTCAGTATTTCCTTTATCTTCGGGTAAAGAAAGAAGTCCTGGGGGGCCAGATCAGGTGAGTAGGGAGGGTGTTCCAATACAGTTATTTGTTTACTGGCTAAAAACTCCCTCACAGACAGTGCTGTGTGAGCTGGTGCATTGTCGTGATGCAAGAGCTGTGAATTGTTGGCGAAAAGTTCAGGTTGTTTACCTTTTTCCTGCAGCCTTTTTAGCACTTCCAAACAGTAAACTTGGTTAACTGTTTATTCATTTGGCACAAATTCATAATGAATAATCCTTCTGATATAAAAAATGGTTAGCAAAGACAGTCTGGAGAATATAATCAATAATGTTTTAAATATTATTTAGGGGGCCAGATGGACTCATGTCTTGTTAGGGAGACCACTTCATGGACGGTATAGAGGCCTGACCACCGCACTGTACATCTGAAGCTGCCGTTGAATAATACTATATGTCAACTATAATTTAATACATATATAGTCATGGGATGTGGAGTAGAGTGTGGGAATGGAGTGAATTGGAATTGTAATAGACATGTATGATATTGGGGGTGGGGGAGCAGTGGAAGGGGAGAGGGGGGTTGTCACTCTGTGAGGGGTGAAAAGGATGACTATTGCATTGTTTTGTACACCTGAATCTAATAAAAAAAAACGAAATAGACTTGAAAGAGATTATAGAATTAGAATATAAGTATTAAAACAGGTATTATAAATCAGCATGGTATAGTCAAGAAGATAGAGAAAAGCATGAAAATGTGTAAAAATTAGATGAAATGAACTGATTCCTAGAAAAGTATAATTATTAAAGTTAATACAAAAATTAATGAAAATACAATAGTTATTTCACTAGTAAAGAAAATCAATTCTGTATTAATAAAAAAGCCTCCCACACACACACAAAAAAGGTTAGCAACATTGTTGCAACAAGTTGGGGAACTAAATTGTCAGACCTTGTATTCATACACGCGCACAAACACACATACACACACACACATACACATACATGTGTGTATATAAATATATATGTATATATAACATAAAATAAACATATATAAAACTAGAGTGGCCATTTTAGAGAAGGAATGAGTGAATTTTTGAGGGTGGCCTTGGGTCGCCGCTGTTGGCTATTAACACTGTAATGAGCTGCTTTCCATATTGGTTTACACACGGAGTTTGCAATTAAATATAAATTTCCATTTCTCATGCTCATGGGTTCTCTGTCTTTCACTGGAATCATCAAGAAAGAGCTGGATTTACAGTTTGCCAACCTCTTAGCTCTGCAATCCAGAGGAATTAAGTGTCTCTTACTGACAATGGCCTTCAAGTTGGGTTTTTAATAAAATAAAAAGAGGCGATATGGGGCCATGCACTCCTGTCACCTATGGTTAAATGAATATATGGGCTCCTTTTGCAGCATGTATTCAGCTTTTAAGGCCACTTTTCTTTGGGGAGATGGTCGGGGGTGATGGGGAGCAAAGTCCAGCTTGATTCTCTCTGTGACTCTTGTGACTCTTAGGACATCCATGTGATGTTTGCTCAATTTACCAGTCACCGTAAGTATTATGCGAGGCACATGGCTGCAGGGTCAGGGTAACTCATGGAAGCAAACGGCCTTCTTTATTTTTTAATACATCAGTGTCACCAGTGCTTACAACAGAGGCTGTGAGAAGAAGATGGACTCTGGGTGGCCCTGTTTATGGCTGTGATGACTGAAAAGGCAACAGAGTTCTCAGGCTCACCTCAAATGCCTCTCCCACCCTCTCCTGTCTCTCAACATCTCTGCCTTCATCTCTTCCCCCAACCTCCTACCAAACAAGGTCGGGGAGCTGAGGTGTTCTGGAATTCCACCCTCCCTAAGCTCTGGGATTAGGGTCAGTCATTTGGAAAGGGGACGGTGGGAGAGGAAAAAAATACACGAATATTAACCCCTTGGGCCCACAGCACTGAGACGCCTCACCATTGGCAAACTGGCAAATCAGTGTCTCTTGGCCATGTACGTCCCTGAAACCTGAGCTTCAGGCACCAGAAGGAGACAGTTAAGCCAAGCAAGGCTGATGGAGATCTCTCTGTCCTTAATAGCTCTTCTGGGCACACCTGTTCCAGCCTCTCACTCACCCTCATTGTCAGTGGGATACAGGAATTGACTGACTACCGAGTGCAGAGTGAGGGGGCTGTGGAAGAGGACGGGTCATGAGCAAGAGAGAGGCAGTCTCTTGTCCTCAGGGAGCTCGCATGTGACTGGGAGCGTGTTTCTCACCCACCCACCCACCCAGCATTAAGGGAGCAGGCCACGCATGTGGGGGCAGGAGGGCACTAACCATCACTGATTCTGTTCTCTGTGCCAGGCGCAGATCCTAGATCCTCTCCCTTCCCCATCTAATTCGTTTCCTTTAAACTTTTGTTGGAGTTAAAAAAAAATTTTTTTTAAGAAATGAAGCACTACGAAGATATAGAAAGAGTGAACAGCATCCCTCATGCCCTCTGCTTTTCAACCCTCCTCTCAAGAAACTAGTATTTGTTTTATTTTTATGAACTACTTTCAAACTTAAAAGTTTCAAGAAAAATACAAAGAACTCCCATTTTGCCTTTACCAGTTTTGGGGTTTAGCAATTTTTAACATTTACCCCCTGGGTTTCTTCCCAATCTAGCCTAACCGTGCAGCAGCCTTGTGTGGGAAGAGGTAGGTGGGATTCTTCCTTTCCATTTAGACGTGAGGAAGCCGTGGCCCAGGGTTGTTGAGCAGTGTGCCCAAGGTCACATAACTATCAAATGGCATGGGCAGGGTTCAGACACACTTCCCCGTCATGTCACCTGTTTTTTAATTTTTGTCTTTCCTCTTGGGACTTCTAGGAGAACTCATAAAAAGAGTAGAAAAGTAATTGCTAGGGGCTGTTGTGTGTGTGTGTGTGGGGGGGTGGGATGGGGTGGGGCGGGGATAGGAAGAGGTTGGTAAAAGGGTACAAACTTTCAGCTATTAGATGAATAAGGTCTTAAGAGCTAACGTATAACATGGTGACTATAGTTTTTAACACTGTGTTATATAATTGAAATTTTCAAGAAAATAGAACTTAAATGTTTTCACCAAAGGGGGGGAAAAAAAGATAAGTGTGTGTGCTGATGAATGGGTTAACTAGATGGGAGGAATCATTATTTCACAATGTATATGTATATCAAATCATTACGATGTACACTTCAAATATCTTACAAATGGTATTTGTTGATTATAGCTTTATAAAACTGGAAAAAAAAATCTAAGAGAAGAACTCAGCCACCTGCATAGTTTGACACTGGGATTCTGTGGAATACTGGGATACAATGAATACATAATTGATATTTAATAAATATTGGTTGATTGAGAAAAAAAAGACTACAGAAGGCACATCCATTTCCTTCACAGGGAAGGGATGTTATAGGAAAGGAGAAGGTGAAAGTCTTCCTCTCACTGTCCTCCCCAGACCAGTGAGCTCCGCCAAGCCAACTGGTTTGGTTTTCCCTAGTGTGGGGGTGTGATGGGCTGCGGGTGCTGTTTGTTGCAGGGGCACCTTGCTTCAGACCTTTTTTGCCTTGGACAGCTAGGTAAGGTCTTTCAGGATCAAACCGAAACCCATCAAGGAAATTCACTCCACAAATGCATCTGTTTTCCATGAAGAGGCAACAGAGAGAACAAAATAAGCAAAGCGGCCCTTCTCATGGAGAGACGAAATTCCTTTGTCTTTTGGCCCGATCTGGGTTCCCACACTCAAACTCTCGGGACTGATGTGTCCGCAGAAGCAGAGGACTGGAGCACGTTGGTGCTACGTCCTCAGTTATACCCAAGGCCCCCAGCCCCTGCTAAATGTGAACTCCTGGATGGAAAGGTTAGTTAGGAACAAGCTGTGCTCAAAGGTTCTGCCATTCTAAGGTTCTTTCTGGCTCTGGACTTTTGCTTCTAAGATCTCTCACTGGAATTCACCCCTTTTAACCAGGCCTGGATAATGCTTTCATCTAACGCCAGCTCTGCTTCAGCTGGTCTTACAGTGAGGTGGAGCTGCAGTTCTGTACCGAAATATCTAGAAGGGAGCCACTAACTGGGCGTCTGAGATCCCCTTCACCCTGTTTCATTATCCGGGCGGATCTTTTGTGGCAGCTGCACCTCTGGCCCTGCCCCTTTCTGAGTGCACATGTCAGGTTATTGGGGTGGCAGTCGCCTGGGTGTAATGTAGGTCTGGGCTGGACTACTCGATGGGGTCCTGTGGGGATGGCCCGGGGAATCTGGCCGAGAAGGAGCTGGGCAGCGCGGTCTAGAACAGGGACGGTAGTGAGGCCCCTCGCTTCTGATTTGAGGGAGCTAAGTGTGGTTGAGAGTGGCCTTGGCCTTGTCTTCATCAAGGGTGGGATTGGGGACCTTGGCTGCAGGGACGGCAGTGAGCCTGAGAGCTGAGGCGGTGGCCAGACATTACTGCCTCTTGAGGGAAGTTCTGAAAGCTCTTCTCTGGAGACTTTTATAAACTGCAGGGAGGCCCCCTGTGTGTCCTCACCTGAAGCGAGCGGCCCAGGTCATATGACCTTGGCTGGCGGGGGTCCACTCCTGGCCCGAGGACCCAGCGAGCTCCTATATGTATGAGGGGCCCCGGGATCACGTCACCTCCCAATCCGTGGCGAAATCTCTGCTCTGCGAAATGATGTTTATTTTGAGACCAGCCATGGTGTTCCTTATTGTTTGGGGTGCAATAGCCTCATGTCCCCCAGTGGGGCATCAGCAACCTAAAGGCCAGGACCTGTCCTTGATCCTTTCGGTAGGGCAGAGGCAGGGAATGCTGGCTCCGGAACCCCGCCGCAGGCCCTGGGTTAGCTTTCCCGGGCTCCTGAATCAAGGTTGCCCCGCCTTTTCCTACCTGCTCCCCTCCCCGCATAACCACCCCCAGGAATTCAGCCTACTCCCTTGAGTCACACAGCCTGGTGATAGCAGTGTTTCCCGAGGGTTGGGTCCGATGGGTGTGTGTGTGTGTGTGTGTGTGTGTGTGTGTGTGTGTGTGTGATGTGTGCATATTTTAAAAGTCCTTCATGTGTGACATGCCCTCCTGGTGCAGCTCCTCTCATGAGTCGCACTAACGTAGATGGTTTTTCTCTTCCACAGCAGCCCATAGATCAAGGGGTTCCCAAAGTGACCTGCTGACCCACGGGGCACATGTTAAAATATCTTGGCCCACAGCAACGGGCTGGAATCAGAATCCCTGGAGTGGCAGCAGAAATCTGTATTAAATATGCTCCTTAGATCATTCTAATGTGCACTGAAGTTAGAGAACCACTGTAAAGGTCTGAAGCACTCCACTTCCCTACCGCCCCTCTCCCCACACACACACCCTGTTCAGTGGCTGCCTCTGCGGCTGAGAATGCTGTGACTTCAGGTGTTTGTGGGTGGGTGGGTCGGAGGAGTGTGGGTATATGGAGTTGGGTGGGCTCTCAACTAAGACTTGTGTCAGAGGTTAGAAGAAGGAAAGATTGGAAGGGGGAATCTCAGAATGGGGCTCTTGTGGGGCTGCTGGGGAGGCAGAAGGGCTTAGGGAGGGGCCTGCGTCATTGCCGGGAAGCCTGAAGCTGCCATCCACGTGGCCACCCCGTGGCCGCACGGATCCCTGATTCTCTCATCAGATGTCACATGTGCTTCCTGGGCAATCCTGAAGTGGGGCTTTGGGAAGGGTGACATGATTAATCTTGTGCCCTGAAGAATGTAGCTCAGCACGTGTCTTAGGGATGGAGTTGCAGCATCTTGATGCTGTCGCCTCGAAAGGCGAGAGACTGGGTGCTGAGAAATAGGGAAGTCCGTCGTCTATCCCCAGCCTCCCAACTGCATCATTAGTGACATGAAACAAATTAATAAAGATCCAATGGGAAAGGGACAGGGCTGGGAGTTGGGCCTGCCCAGAGCTAAGCCTTTCTTGCTTAGTTCTGATAGGACTTTGGAAAATTTCTTTCCTTCTCCAGGAGCTGAGTCTCCTGAACCTTGCTCCCATCCCATCTAAAGGCCCCTGGCTTTAGTGCGGTGTCCACGGCTACAACGATCGGTGAGAAACCACTAAAGCTGTGTGGCCTCCTTAGGAAGGCCTGGGGGGATCCCAAGGTGTTGGTGAGTTGGAGAGTGATGCCCGAGTGATATAGTGTCAGTTCGCCTGCATGCTTGTGCCATGCCAGCATGGACACCCAGCAGCACCTCTTCAGGGGACCCCTCCCAGGCCGAGAAAGGGTAGTCAGCAGCTTAGCCTGCTCTTGCTTTATTGCTGGACAGTCCCCTAGGTGCTTCTGAGAAGCCACATGGAAGGTGGCTGAGCCATTGTTCTGGAGAAAGAGGATGCCATCCACGTGGGCACAGTGGGGCAGGCTGACGATCTCAGCCTCTGGAACCAAACAAGACTACCATTTGAATCCCAACTACCACTTCCTAGCTGTAGTCTTGGGCAAATTACTTCACCCTCTGATCCTTAGTTTTCTCATCTACAAAATAGGGGCTACAAACAGCAGCCAGCTCCTAGGGCGTTAGGAGGATTGGGTGAGGAGAAGCCAAAAAAACCCTTGTTAGCGCCTGGCCCACAGTAAGCCCTGAATGAGCCTTAGCAGCGGTTGTGATCCTGGGTATATTCCAGAGATGCTCGTGATCTTGTAAAGTGAATCTCAGGCCCTCAAAGACACATGGTGTCTGGGC
This sequence comes from Hipposideros armiger, assembly GCF_001890085.2. Lineage (NCBI taxonomy): Eukaryota > Metazoa > Chordata > Mammalia > Chiroptera > Hipposideridae > Hipposideros > Hipposideros armiger. The sequence continues at coordinate 411,797 of NW_017732448.1, read as the reverse complement.
AGTGGGACCCTGGGCTGCTGTAGGAGGGGCCTGGTTAGTGCAGTCAGTTTGCCTTTCCCAGAAGTGGGCATGCGCCTGTCATCGACCCCTGGTGTGCCATTTGTCCTACCCAAGCTCCCTTTGTTGGGGCACTAGAGCAGCCAAAGGGAGGCTGACACCTAACACCAGGGGTAAATAGAGTCTGCAGGCGCCTGAAGCCCTAGAGCGGGAGGGGAGAAGACAGGACAGGCCCCAGTGTCCAGGCCGGGTGGGCGAGGTGGAGAGGGCCAGGTCCCCGCGTGCACCCGGGTGCCAAGAGTCTGTTCCACAACCTTTATTTTTAGTCTTGGGTCTGGAGGGGAGGTGGCACGCTGCTGCCCAGAGCCCATTTGGACCAGGTACACAACAGCTCACTCTTCAGCTCCAGGGGCTACTCTGCTCTCCTTTTCTTTACTTTGAAAGTAGTCAGCAAAATCCTTATTTCCATAAGCATTTTTCTGGCTGTAAAAAGCTGAATCCCAAACCTGTTATTATAGCTGTTCATGCTATTTTAATCTGCTCTGTTTAGAAGTAAGAGGGTAGCAATGACTCTGCAATTACTGAGTACATTTGATCCATGGCGCAGCTACCGGAGCCGGCGGAGGGCTCTCCGAGTGGGCTGGGGCTGTGTGTGGCAAATCACTTTTGAATTTACTAAAAATATGCCCCTTTGCAGCCATGCAGATATCATAATTTTCCTCCCTGAGGCTTGTTGAAATTCCTGGTTGCTTCCTACTATACGCTGACTCCCAGCACGCGTCCCTTGGCCCTCCTGCCTGTTCCCTTTCATTCTTTGTCTTGGCCTTCTTGGCCGAGTCTGTGTGAACTCTCCTACCTCTTCCCTCTCATCTAT
>NW_017732448.1:403444-410866 GCF_001890085.2 Hipposideros armiger | reverse complement strand
CGCCTTTTTTCTTCCTCTCTCTTAATTTCCTGCTCAAAAATATTTTGTATTCTACGGACTGGCAGGCACGGTAGTGAAACCGTTTTTTCGTTTTCCATGGTCAGAAGAAAAATACTTGAAGATTCTAAATCTACAAACGATTTCTCATTTAAACAAGCTGGCAAGCTGGACCTACGCCGCATACATACAGTAATTGTTACATCCCCAGGCTCCCTGTTCTATCTCTGTTCCTATTTCATTCACTTTTCTATTTGCAGCCAGCACAGAATATGGGCTTCTCCCCCTCCCTCCAGCTTGCAGCCCGCTTTCTATCCAGTGACCTTGGCTTCCCCGAGTGCTGCACTGTAAATGAAATGTGGCATTGCCACATGTATCTTGATAAAATATATCAGTGGATGAATTGATTTTCATATTGATTTCCTTGGACGAGCAAGGTGTGTGTGGAAATCAAGTGTCTCTTAATGATAGCCCTGGGGAGACTCAGGACGCCTCGGGAGGAGCGAGCTGTGTTTTCCTTTCGCTTAGGAGAAGTTTCTGCTTGTTAGCTTATGAGAGAGGCCTCTGCTTTGTAGGATTGAGGAAAGAGCAAATGTCCTCCGGGTGTGGCTCGGCCCCAGAGAGAGGGCTGTGCCATCCCAGTGACTGCCTGGTTCTTAGGGAAGAACATTCGTCTGGACGCCCCCAGCTACTTGGTTTTTGGAGAGAGCCGAGAAACTCTCAAGCCAAATTGGAGGCCATGCACACCCAGCAGCATAGAGGGCCTTGGATGGGGAGATGCATTTGCATGTGATCTTCATATCCTCCCCTGGCCACTTTCCACTTTCATTTGTCAGGTCAGTTAAGATGTGGCATTTGTGAATCCAGGACTGATGTTATGGTCCAAGGGAGCCAGGGGGGGATGTGCTTGACCAGGTATAATTCATGTGTGTCATCATCAGTGGATGGGCGTGTATCGGTATGTGTGCTTGCAAGTCACGCATCTAAAAATCTGTATGAACCATGTGTGTGAGTTGGCTGTGGATGCACAATAACAGTCGGCAGGCTTGCAGTGGCTTTTATTAGGGAGCTCTGGAGGACCAAAAGCACAGTATCCAGTGAGGTGATCAAAACTTCATTTTCTCTCCTCTGCAGTTGCTTTCTCATTCCCTCTCCCGACTGCTTTTAAATAAAATAAATGCTTTCAGGCCTCTATTTGATCCAAGAGGTGAGCTGATAGTCGAATCCTTTTATGGGGCTAAATAAACATAGCTTAAGATGATGCTCTGTGTGTGTGTGTGTGTGTGTGTGTGTGTGTGTGTGTGTGTATCTCGTGCAATAAAACACAGCTAACTGGAATATTTGGAGATGAAGCTTTGGTAATTCATTACATCTTTCTGGCCAACTGAGGCTTACCTGGAAAATCCTTTTGGTTATACTCTGCTGAAATTCTTTGCAAAACACAATGGTTAATTTTCCTGCTTTTGTAAGCACCAGGTAGTGAATTACATGAAATAATTCAATCTTTGGCATTTTATGAGTTTGCAGCATTTGAAGGCTAGTATTTTGATGATCACTTATAATTGTACGTGCCATGTGGAGGATGTTGAACTGGCTTGAATGAATGTTTTTATCCTAAGAAGGTGGTTCTCAAGCGGGGACCGTTGTGTCCCCCCAGGGCTCATTTGGCAATGTCTGGAGACATTTTGGATTGTCACAACTGAGGGAGGTTGTTACTGGTATGTAATGGGTAGAGGCCTCAGATGCTTCTAAATTCCCTCACTTGATCAGAACAGCCCCTCACCCCCACCCCATTAAAAATAATTATTGGCCTAAAGTGTCAGTAATGTCAAAATGCCAATTTAAGACATAGCTTTCAAATTTGTTGTCCAGAAATTTTTCCTAAGTTCTTACACACCGAATATTTTGTTTTTACTGGTGTGGCTTTTCATGAGTCAGGTGCTGGAAATGTTCTGAATAAGTGAAGCCTCTAATTCATTGACATTTATTGTTCCACAGAACAAATAAGGAAGCCTGCCAGTTTCCAGACAGGCAGGCCTGTCCCCAGATGGTCCGCCAGTGAATGCCTAGATTCATTGAATCATTTAGGACCATTAAACACCATTAGGGCCACCGTAGCTTTAAATTGAACTAAGCAGAGTACATAATCCCAAAGTAGGTGACTCTTCTTTCTTCGTCCTTGCAACCCAAGCTAAGTTCTCAGAGTCTTCCAGTAGAACTTGCTGGTGATCCAAGGCTCATTCTGCTTCCTGCAGGCCAGAGACACCCTGGCATCGACACCCTTAAAAGTGCTTCCAGCATCTTTGACATGTTCTTCGGCTTTGAATGGCCCTACGTGAGCCTCTGTCGGAATCCTTCTGGCTTTGGTGTGCTGGCTGTGCTGGAGGGCAATTGGGGAGGTTTTGCATACTCCGCACCTTTGTCATCTCTTCTCTCTTTGAAGACATCACTGGGAGTCAATGAATTCACATACTAAAACAGTCCTTTAAGCAGAATCTAATTGGTTTGGGGGAGTTAGGAAGACTGCAGGGTCTCCTTTATTAGAGTAAAGGAAAAACTTTTACTGTGAACTTAATCTCAAATGGAACTTCAGTGTCAAATGTTCTGGAACTATTGCATATCATTTCATTAACCTCCACCTTTTCTGTCTAGAACTCTGTATAAGAGTCTGGTTAAATGAAGTCTTATGTGTCTGCGTGTCAAGTGAATGCATGTGAGCAGTTGGAGATAGGACACTGAATGCTTAGTTTGATGTCCAAATTTCCAATCCATGGTAACCTCTGGCAGGGGTTCATTATTTCATATAAACTAAAAAGGAAAAAACTGCCTCTGCAAGACTGACTGATTTTTCAAATCAATCACAGAGGGTGGAGTCGTGCCGCTGAAGCATGGTTCATCTCTCAAGTTGTGTTTTAGAATTTTGCCTTATAGTGTATATCAGTAGAGGTGGCTGCTGGAAAAGAGGACTGGAGGCGGAGTCAGATGGCCAGGGTTCTCACAGCCTGGTTCTGCTGCCTTCTAGCTGTGTGACCTTGGACAGATTGCTTAACCTCTCTGAGCGCCATAGGGACAACAATATCCTCCTCCCCCTTCACACACACCCTCCTGCAGGCTTGTTTTCAGGATCAAGAGATAGAAAAACACTCTGTAAATTGCAAAGAGCTGAGTAAATATCATGCGCTATGGACATTGTTCCATTGTTAAGCAAGAGCGGTACCATTTGTAAACCAGGTTTTGATAACATCCCAAGCATTGTTTGTGAGAGGAGCCAGAGCTTCTCTAAAAGCTCCTTTAAGAACTGGGTTCGCGGGCCGCTCCATCTGCTGTTTTCTAGCTGAAAGGCTAAATGGAGTAGCATACCTGGGGTCTTTCTCGTTACAGTACAGACTCTGGGGGGGGGGTGAGGGGCGAGATGTGTCACCGCCTCCTTTCTCTTAGATGGAAGTGTATTTATAGCCTGGTATGAATACAATCAGAAGGTTCATATAAAACTATGTTATTACTGCAGTACAAAGTTAGAAATGCTTGAGGTTTTGGCTTCTTGGCTCTTCCATGCTGCAATGAATATTTTATGGGAAAGGAAATACTTAGTGTCTGACTCTTTTTATAGTGCAGCTACTCACAGGCTGGTAACCTTCCAGATCTCTCCAAAATCAAAATCATTGCCTGTCCATCTCTCCTTTCTTCACAATAATCTATTGGTGCCCCACCTTGCTGAGGTGTCCATATTCTCACGGTGAATGGGTCCATTTACGAAATACGTGGGGTACAGTTTCCAAAGCTAATTAATGCTCCGAACGAGAGGATGTTGGCTGCTCACCAGATCCACCCCCACCCCTTCTGGCACCTTGTGGTGCTGGTCAGCCCCAGGAGAGGTGTCCTGGCAGAATGCCCCTGGGTTCTCCACTCGAAGGTCTACATCTGCATTTTCCGCCATGCCTTCTTTGCTGCGTGCCCGGTAGCCACTGGAGAATATGGCCCAACCTTTCCAAAGTCCACTCTGGTCTTGGAATTCAAAAAGCAATAGGTGAGCCTGAGGTCCAGCAGAGCCCAAAAGGCTTTTCCCCTTCAAGGCCTCAGCTTTAGGCTGAAGGCCTTTACCCAGAGCGGCTATGAGAGTTGGTGAGATTTCCCTCTCCGGTTCTTTTACTGTGGTCCTTTCAGTGACCCCATTGTGTGTAAGGCAGGAAAATGGGGCCTCAACAGTATTGTCTCAGGGTTGCTAGGTCCAGGACTTTAAGTAGAAGAAATGGGTCTCCTGGCAGGTCAGCATACTTGGAAATTGCTGCTCTGGCAGGATGAGGCCATCCTGGCACAAGTGTTCAAGCTGAATTGGCCTGGTGGTCCTCGGAAACTTGTAGTGACAACAGCAGTAGTACAGACCAGGTTTATGGCCGGATTACGGTGTCAGAGAACACCCTGCCTCAGGTACCTGGCCCATAGGGCTCTCCTCAGAGGCCCCCAACAAGCTGGCCAAATGCTCAGGAGTTCCATGAATGCGAGCTCAGTGGCCTGGGCCTTTTGACCAGCTCCCGGAGAGCCCTAATGTGAAAAGGACAGCAGGTGTGAAATGTGGCTTCTGAGACACACAGGAGCAGTGCTAGATGTGCCTGCACACTGGCTCAGGATAGTTTTCTCTTAGCAAGGGTAGGTCTGTGAGAAATGCTTATCACAATCTCAATATGGATTCCACACTTCATTTAGTGGGACTCTGGGAGCTCAACAGCCGCACTGTATTTGCCGTCCGCTCTGCCTCCGGTATTTGTCTTGGCGCCAAAGTAGGTACAGGGAAAAAGTGATTTGCAAGCCTCTGGCGGCTTTTTTTGATCTCCCAACTCTGGTTGTGTTACTGCCAAATAGAGCTGTATTTCCTCACTGCAGCTTTGTACTGGGTCTTACTCTGCCGCCCCCCCTTCCTACGTTTTGGTCTTCGAGCTCAGTGGTAGCACACGGCAGGGCTTTGGTTTGGCCGGCTTACAGGCTCAGTTGGTAAGGTGAGGAAAGGGTTATTTATTATTAGTAGTACATAGGAATGGGATTAGCCGATGGGTTACTGGAGAAATCAAGCACAGCATTTTATACCTGGGATTGACGACACAGTTAGGGTATTTAACACAGCTGCCGTTTAGGGTTGATGGGTGGGATGTAGGCAAGGCTCAAAATACTGAAAATCCTCCAATGTTCTCAAAGCTTCATTATTGGTCTTACTCATATTTTAACCCTCCCCCCCCCCATTTGTGAAGTAAACAATGCAAATGGATAAAAGAAATGGAACCAGAGAGAGAAGAGAGAAAACTTATCAAGTGCCTGTTGTATGATAGACACTGCCCTGTGCATTTAAATCAGTAACCTTTCAGTTTAATTCCAAAGCTAAGACACAGGAGTACCCTGATTCTGGGACCTGCATAATCCACAGATGGGATTATTGGCCCTAAGATCCAATAAACCACCAGTATTGAGTGTCTTATTCGGTATCTAGAGTTGTGCCAGTTCCCGTGGGAGATCCAAGGACATATATGCTGCAGTTCCTCTCTCAGGGGTTGAGACCACACACCATATATACGTGTGCATGTACACACACGCGTGCGTGCACAGAGGTAGATAGAGCTGGTGGATCATGCCGGTGCAAGTTATGCGCCCCAGAAATTCACAGGGCATTGTGATTGGGGTGTCAGGAAGTGACATAAGATGTTCTCCCTCCTTAGCAAAGCCTTGTGGGCTGCCATGATGGAAGGTGTAGGCAGCCTCACGACATCAGGCAGAAGAGTAGGGCAGAAAAACCTCCTCCTAAAGATGTATGGTTAAACAGAAAACAAAAGAGATGTATGGTTAGTGAGTATGGTAGGTAGACTCGTGGGCCCCAGGAGACGTCCATGACCTAATGCCTGGAACCTATGACTGTTAGGTTACTGGCAAAGGGGAATTAAGATGGCTAAACAGCTGACTTTAAAATAGATTATCTTCTGGAGGGAGGTAGACCCCCCCCCAAAAGGAACACAGACTGCCCACACTTTGATTTTTAGCCCAGTGAGACCCATTTTGAACTTCTTGCCTTCAGAACTGTGAGAGAATACACTTGTATTGTTTTAAGCTGTTGAATTTGTGGTAATGTGTTCCAGCAGCAAAAGGAAACTAATACAGCAAGGCAGAAGAAATCTGAATGACTGATCCTCGGGGAAAATGAGAGCCAGTGCCCTTCGTTTCACTGTTCTCAGGAGCTCCCGCAACACGAAGTGACCTTTATTATCCCTCCTGGGAAGCCAGGCGGGATGGCCCCTTCTTGTATAGCTCAAAGGAAAGCGATCCTTCCCTTTCCTGTACCTCAGTTCCTTCTTGTGGGATGACTCCTCTCTTCTCTGCGGTGCTGTGAATTCACTTTGTAGGTACGGAATCTCACAGTGGGGCTTTGGCTAAATAAGGAAAGAGGGCTGCAAGGAATTCTGTCGAAATCCTTCTGCCTTGAGGGACCGCCACAGGCTTAGACCCTGGCAAGAGTGATATCTGGGGTTCTGAAGTCATTACCTACCTTCCCGTGCTCGGGTCCTTCTGTTAACTTGTGTTCTTTGTGTGAGCAACCTGGGTGACGTTTTAAAAATAAGTAAATTCTCCCAGGAAGAGCTAAAAATAGCAGTTAGCCCTCAAGTACTGTCTTGGCATTTCGTGAAGATATTATTGACCACTGTTTGGAGGATAATGGTGCTCTGTGTCTTTACGGCCACCCAAGAGCAGCTGTGGAAATAGGGTCTTGCCCCCATAAGGGAGAAGGGCTCATGAGCTCATAGATGGCAGATGTGTCCCTAGACTATCAGAAAGAACATCCTCATTTTAGAGGTGGGTATACAGGCCTCAAGAGCTCACAGGGTCTATAGAAGATCTTGTAAGTTTGTGGCCATCTGAGAGCTTTTCTCCCTACTGGCTTTGGAATATTCTAAGAATCTCGCTATCTAGTATTCTCAGTTTGGAGGCTGTGGGTAAGTTGTGGCAGTCGTTACAGAGATCAGCTTTCCAAAGTTCCCTGGAAAAGATAAATGAAACTAATCATCAGGCCGAGTATTGTCTGCCAACAGGTTTGTTTGGTCTGGGAGGTTTTACTCCCCATCATGGAATCTGAGAATAATGCCTACTGAGGATGACTGTCTTGGGCATTTCAGTTTTATTTTGAAGATTCAAGTGTAGATTTAACTGAAAGGCATCAGCCCCCTTGAAGGGCATACTGTGCTGTCTCGGGAGTTTATTTATTTATTTTTTATTATTATTTTTTTTAAAGATTTTTTTTTTTATTGGGGAATTGGGGGGATGGGAACAGTGCTGGGGAATTGGGGAAAGGGGAACAGACAAGTTGCTGTCGTTTTCTTCTTCAATCTAGTTGTGGAGGATGTTGCTTCACTGGCCCAAGTTGGCACCATCATTGCGCTCCTCTCCTGC
>NW_017732448.1:306656-403029 GCF_001890085.2 Hipposideros armiger | reverse complement strand
TTTCTTTTCTGGGGTTCACCTAGAATATTTATTCTAGGTGCTCTGTCTGTAATGCATTAGTATATTTATTCCTGGGTGCATACAAGGCCTAAAGACCTCCCAGACCCTCTCGGCCCTCTGATTCTTAGAAGGTTAAACTATTTTGGAAACAAATATTGCATCTGTGTCTTCTCTTATTTCTCACATGCAGAATGACCTTTGGGGTACATTGTTCAGGAAACCAACCGTTATCTACCATTTGAAGTCTGTTGCTCTCATCTCTCTACCAAAAGAGAAACTAAACCTCATTGTCATGATTAAGGTCACAGCCAACAGCCAGTTAAAGCAGCCATTGCCCCTAGTCCCACCCCACTACTATCTCTCCCCACTTCTCTCCTCTCCAAGATGCAAGTGTCTTAGGAAAGAAATGGAGTTGGGAGCAAACGAGAAAGATGAAAAGGCTGCCTGTGGTACTTTCTATCTCTTAGCCTCACTGTAGAAGGAACCTGACCACTTATTCATTGGGTAGACCGAAGTGACAGGATGTGGATGTTCAGATGGCAATTAAGTGTTTATATGACTAGACCCCGAGGATTTCCGGACCATGACACTTCCTAATCCTTCCAATCCATTTGTAGAGAGAGGCCCGGAGGCTTCTAGCAAGACAATTAGCACGTGAATTAGATTGTGTCTTCTGGAAGGCAGATGAAGTTCCCTGCTTACTCTATTACACTTTTATTTCATTAAGGTTGACCATGTCCTTGTCTTTGGGCAAAGAGAATAAGGATGGATTTTATGGGGAAACCAGTGTAGCAGTGGCTGTGAAGAACTGCTCCACCGCTGGAGTCTCCTTCTGCCCTAGTGAGCTGGAGAAAGGTCCCGCCTGGCTGCTGTCAGCACATTACCATATCCTGGTGAAGAGTGCAGTGGGCCCCATAGTCTGCATTGGTGAGAGGTGCAGAGGGGACAGTCTGGTGAGCACTGCTGTCCTTAACCGGCTCATGAAGAAGGCAGCAAGCAAGGAGTGGCCTGGCGGGGCCTTTGGAGAGGAGCCTGTCAGGGGACAGGATGAAAGGGTGCCTGCGAGCTGTTGACAAGCCCACCCATCAGTCCTCGTTCCCAAGCTGGAAAGAAAAGCAGGTGGCATAGGAGGGCGGGAGACAACTCTTAGGGTCATTATGGTGTTTAACCCTGGGGGTTGCCATTTTGCAGGAAAACAGGCCGTGTGACTGTAGGGTCAGTAGGATTAGTATTTCCAGCTTGATAGACTTAGAATGTTGCGATGGAGTCAGGAGAGGATGGAAGGGCCGCAGGAAGGATGCCTGGGGTTTTGGAGATGGATGCGGTGTTCCCAGACGGCAATAAACCTTAGAGAAGGGGCTTTTCTGCTTTGTTGCTTGGAACTTAAATTCAAGCCTTTCAGCACTGTTCATCTAGCGTTCAGCCCACATCTCCCTTGTTCTTGTCACGTGTTACTAGCTTGCACTGGTTTTTCATCTTTTACATGCATATGTGTTGTCTTCCCTACCAAGTTTGAAGGCCCTTGAGGGTACAGCCTGCACGTTACATCTCTTTGAACCTTTCCACAGTGGCTAACAATGCCTTGCATTTTGTAGGTAATAACTATTTTTCAATTTTGCATAAATGAAACTGCCTTCCCTGTCTCATCCTCTTAGGGGAGCTGCTCCTCACCTGCCCCACTGCCCACTTTTCTCCCCCAAAAAGGGGTGGATGCCTGCCTCTTCCTCCTCCAGAGGTGATTTTGTGAGGACCAATAAGATGAAAATTGTGGGATGCAAATGGACAAGCAGGAGGGGGGAGGGGTCACTGGAATGTGACCCCACTTCTGCAGACTGAGGTTGTCACTTTGATTTGCTCATTTCCTACTGCTCATTGGTCAAGCTGATTTTCTGTCCCGAAGGGGAAGGGGGACTGCCTGTAATCCCCTGGCACCTTATGACTTCCTCTTTGCCTCCAGTTATTATTTTTCTCATCCTTCCTTCCTGCTCCTCTCCAGAGCGCCTTCATTTGCCAGCGCTTCCAGTTTGTTCCGTGTTTGTTTCAGCTTTATTTGGAAACTGGAAGCCTCATTTTACTATAATAGTTCCTCGATGATTTTCTAAATTAAACTCGTATACTTCGTCAGCTCCCCCACTTTTCAGATATTAAACAAATGCTCTAAGAGGTTTCCTTCCCCGCCCCCCCCCCTTTTTTCTCAGAGACCAGCAGTTTGCTCCGCCAGATGGTGATAGATGGGGTGTGTTGAACGGGGTTCTCAGGGAGGGTGCTGGTTTCTGTCCAGCATTTTCCTGCCTTGTTGGCATCCAGCTATGGGGCAAGACGGAGTACGCTGGCAAGTGACCAAACACAGAGTGGGTGGCAGGAAGGCCCCGTCGCCTGATATTCCTGCAAGGAATCCACTTGTCTGTAAGTGGGAGGCTGTGGAGGAGGTTGGAGAGCAAGTGTCTGGCCTGTCTCCAAGCCAGCTGTCCTTTAGTGCCATATGTCATATAGGAAGGGTAGGCACTGAGGGCTCTAGAGCATGTCAGACCTCTGCTCTTGAGCCACCACAGTCCTCACGTGCCCCTCCTTCCCCTGTCAGGAATCTGTCATGGCTCCCATGTGCCTGCTTTTCTCTCCCAGGTAGCTTTCTGCTCTAAAATCCTTTCCCTTAGCTCCACGATACCACCCCAGCTCCAGCTCTCCTGTCTCTGGGTTGGCTGCGCCTTGCTCAGGAATGGTGCTGTTCTTGTGCCTGCCTCGCCCTCCTCTGAAGTGTCTTCTTCTATCCCTGCTACATCCCTGGTGTCTTCCAAGCTCAGCCTTGGGCCTACCTCCTCAGGGAGGCCGCTGAGATTTTGGTTCCCACTGACCCTGTGTGTGGCAGTTGTATTCACACTGACATTTGAGCACATGAATAAGAACTGGTTTATATGAGTTTGTGTATTTTCTTCTCTCTTCAATGAAATGGTAAGATTTAGGGGAACAGGTTGTTGTGCTATGCTCTTGTCATCTATTTCACTTTGCCAAGTAGATACCTAATTGATTCTCAACTTGCCTGAGCTCATGAGAAAGGGGACCTGGACAGCCCTGCTCCCCAACCATACTGAGTTGGTAACCTGCTCCAGATGACTAAGGGAAAGAAGTAATGCATTGACTCCACCACCGCACGTTCTTGTTGCCATCTGTGCTCTGGCCAATCAGTGCATGATGGCCGGTTTAATTGGGTGGATGTTGCTGCCAGGTAGCAAACAGAAGCAGCAGCTCTTGAGTCCTCTGCCATGGTGGCTGTACTCCACAGAGCCAGGCACCTGTGCTAGGCAGCAGAGATAGATGGTTTGTTCTAATATCTGTCATCTTGTACCTTCTTGGGGAGCACAAGTATCTTACATATGTATGGCAGGGAAATTGTGTTAGCATTTTTTTCTGGAAGACTGACCTGACTTGTTGTTTGGAAATGTCCTCATTCAAGGTCGGCCTCTGTTTTAGGACTCTGCATAAACCAGCCCATCTTAAGACTTCTGCAAGCTTATGCCCACTCACTTCTCCACCTGACCACTCTGGATAAACCAGGCTCAGTTTGCCAAAGGCTTGTCCATCATGACTTGCTCATTCTTTTTTTTTTTCTGGGATTAATTTTCTTTCTTTTTATTTTTTAATTGGGAAATTGGGGGGAGGGGAACAGCATTGGGGAATCGGGGAAGGGGAACAGACAAGTTGCTGTCCTTTTGTTCTTCAGTCTAGTTGTAGAGGACGTCGCTTCACTGGTCCATGTTGGTATTATCATTGCGCTCTTCCCAGGTGAGGCAGATCGGTCGCCGGCCGCTCACGGCAGCTCTTGGCAGCTCACGCAGGCTGCCGGACACTCATGCCAGCTGCCAGCCACTCACGGTAGCTTATGGCTAAGCCCACTGCAGCTTCACTGCAGCCTACGCCATCGCTGGCGACTCACAGCAGCCCAGCTCCAGGTCAAGCTGTTGTTCACCATCTTAGCTGTAGAGGGCGCAGCGTCACTGGCCCTCATGTGGGATCCGAACCTGGGCCCTGCTGCTCGGAGCCGGCGTCCCAAGCAACTCTTAACCAACACGCCACTTGGCCGGCCCATGACTTGCTCACTCTTGTTGGCACGTCTTGGCTCATGTGATGCCTCCATCACGTGGAGCTCTCTCCTGTATTCAAGACCTTTACATTTTTAACATTCCCTAACATGGGTAGATAGATAGCCCCTGAAAGGATCTCAGTCCCACTGTGTCCGCAAGCTATCCTTAGCCACCCCATCCACTGTTTATCTCCTCTTCTGAGCACCCATACATCGGTTACTTGTTGACATTTGGCACATCACCACATGCTCCTTTCAGAATTCTTTCTCTGTCTCTGTCTCATTAGCTAGGTTATGAACTGGCCAGGGGACAAGGGTCTATCTTTTTCTGCAGACTTATACTTGCTAATGTTTATTTAACACAGCATGTTTTAAACACTGTGCTGTCTCTATGTGTACAATCTCATTTCTCTATCCTCTGAGGTAAGGATATTATTATCCCATTTGACAGACGAGAAAACTGAGGTTTAGAGAACACCGGTGTTTTACGACTAGTAAGTCGTAGACCTAGAATTTGCAATCAGAAGTTGAGCTCTTAAATTTTTTCTTCTACTAACTCAGTTTGTATCAGGTTCTGCCAGTTAAAGCTTTATGATCGTGGGCAAGTTTTTTACTTCCTTGTGCCTCAGTTTCTTCTTCAGCAAAACAGAGATAAAAATAATACTTGCCTCATAGGGTTGTTCCAAGGATTGGATGAAATAACGCATGAAAATGCACAGAATAGTGCCTGACACATAGTAACATAGTAAGTGCTCAAGTATGGCTTGTATGCATCTGTTCTTCCTTATTCTCAATATCATCTTAATATTGTAATTTGTATTACTCTTATTACCTCTTACGTATCTGCTGTCATCTTAGCACCTTAGACGACAGTGTTATTATGCACATGGCTTGTGCTCAGGAAATGCCTCATTAATGAATGAGAAGGCACTTGGGCTTGCAGAGGTGACTTGGTGACAAATACTCAGTATGATTTGTCTTTGTGGCAGGTGCTGATGAACTTGTCTTTGCCAGTGTATAGTCTAGGCAGGTTCTTGCAGTAGTAGTTGGGGGGTGAGGGGGCTGTAAGGCATTGTGGGGTGTGATGGACGCTGCAGTCAAGAACCTTCCTATAGCCTACAAACTTTTTTCCTTCCTTCCCACCCCCTTCCCCAGTAGCTCTGAGCCCTGCCAAGTCTGTGCAGAAGCCTTGAAATGACAAAGCACCCTTTAGTTAATTGCACAACGGATTGCCTAGAGTTAAAAGTTCTGATTTATATGACTATAGCTCTAACTGCTCAATAACACAGGCCTGTAATCTACTTTCATTTCAAACAGAACGGTGATTTATAGGGCAGCATGCCGCTTTAGCTCAGAAATGAGGTGTTCAACATATGCTCTGTTGACATAAATTTGGAATTTATCGCTGTTGTCAAAACTGCCTGTTGGACAAAGGTGGGTATTAAGGCAATAAATGGCTCCGAATAGTTTTCTGTCACATTTCCTAACCATTGTATTTAGTCTATTTGAGGAGAAAATATATACTTAAAAGTAATCAAATGTCCAAAATCCATGCATCTTGTTTTGAATGGTGAGAAGGGAGGAGGCGGGGAGGGACTTGAGGACTTGTGGAGGGGCGGGGGTAGGTTGGGGGTGTTGTGGAGGAGAAAGCTTTTCATGAAGTTATGGCCCATTTTAAAAAGATTCCACTTTGCTTCCTCTCCCCCATCCCCATTAGGAGGTGGGCTTTCCTTTCTCATTTACAGAGAAGGGGAGGAAAATGAAAGCTCATTAAATAAAAATAGTAAAGGACATTTTTATGTGTAGGCTTAAAGCCAGCAATGTCAGGGAGGAGTTAGTGAGTGCGCCTGTGAGGGAGGCAGAACAGGATTTTGTTTATGGGGAAATAAAGCCACCGGCCAGTGTCGGTTTCTTTGCTGCCTCTGCCTGCTTGGGCTTGCTTGCGGGCTCTGAGGCTCCTGTGGGCGGCCTGATGAGCGTGAGGAACAGTTGGGTACCAGGCTCTACGCAAGATGTTGTATGACACCCGTCCAGGTCCTGACTTACTGTTACCAGCAGTATGGCCAAGAAACACGTACCCACCCACTCACCCAAAACGTGTGTTGAGCACCCAGCTGATGGCATAATGGCTTTTGCCGGGCTTGAGAATACAGAGCAGTGAGGCAAAGCCCTGTCTTCAGAGACAGACAAGCAAGCAGATGCCACCCCAGTGCCACCCGTGTGGCAGTAGACTCACACAAAGGGCCTAAAATGGAGCAGCTTTGAGAGTGGAGGGACCAGGGGAGGCCCCTAGTGATAATATTAATTCTGCCTGGTGAAATGTCCTTTTTTGGGCATTAGGTCCTTGCAGAGAAAATACAGAAAAAGAAGACACTGGCGATAGGATTTTTTTTTTTTTCAAAGATGTGCGATGTTACGGTCAGGTGATCACTGGCGTGTTATGTCAGTTGGGTTTTCTGGGTCGTATATTATAAGAATGAGGCCAGAGTCCCTGTGCTTCGAGGCTGCTACCTCTGTTCTCATGTGCATCAGCTTCACACCATGGACAGGTCATCGCATCCCCTTGGTGCAGGAGCTCCAGGCAGGTAGCATAGAGGGTTTAGTGAATGCAGTCAGAGTCAAGGTTAAGAATCTCCTTTTTTCTCTATCCTCAGTTTTAATATAACACAGCTTGCAGCATGTTGTCAGTATGTGTGTCTGTGAGATGGAAAGTCCAAGCATATCCAGAGAACCGTCTGTGCCTTGGCTGTCACTGGGCCCGGAGTGGCTGGTATTATGCATTTCATGCATGCCCGATTGGCAGGCTTACAAGGTAGGAGCCGGAGGAGCTCACAAGCTGCCTGATACTTCTTCCCCTGAAAATCAGGCCCAGCAGGGGGAGAGGATGCATATTTGTTGCTTTTATTTTATTTTTCCTTTTATCTCCATGCCCACACGCTTGGAGTCTCTCAGCCTTGATAAATGTGTGCTCTCTCACACACACATGCACACCACACCGTCCCCCTTTCTCTTGTTCCCCTGTGTGCTGTACGCACACACACACACAATCACTCATGCACGCGTGCAGTCCTGAGCACACTGGGCATGGACACCAATTGTAAGCCTCTGTGTGGCTCGCCGTCCCTTTGCCACCAACCCTGTCCTTTTCACACAAAGCTCCCTGTTGGGAAAACTCATAATTTTTACACCACACAGTCTTGACTGGCCATTGCTGGAATTACTGTCTCTTTGAAGTGCTTTCTGCTGGGGCATTTACAGGCCGTTTTAATTACCTGCAGCTTGCAAGGGGCCTTGCTCTGTCCCCGTCTTTGTTTGTTTGTTCTTTGCAAGGAGTCTGTGCAGAAAGGAATACGGCAGCCTTCTTATACAAAGAAAGAAAATGGGGTAAAAAGTTTGGGGGACCCTTAATAGAGCTTCTCCCCACAGCCTGCTCCGCAAGACGCTGCCCACTTGAACAAACACAGGAAGAGAAGCCAGCCTTGCTGTTGGCTGCCCCATGATCTCAGCTCCGTGGGTTCCTCACCTAGGCTCTGCCTGGGATATTTATGTTTGTGTGTGTGTTTTAAGTATTATTAAATATACTTTCAAACTTCCCGTCATAGACAGCAGGGCTGTCAAATAAAGCTCCCTTCATTGCTGACCCAATCAAAGCCAGCTGCAGTTGAGCTGGTATCCTGCTCATATTTTTTCAACTCAATCTATTTAAGGAGTGTGTTATTAAATTATTGAGTCTGCACATGGGGTGGAAGGTGGGGTTTGAAACCACATGCGAAGGTAGTACCCACTTTGAGCTGTCTGGTGTTTTACTTCCCTGTCTTCATTTTTCATTTGATTCTCTCTCTAGAATGAACGAACTATAAATAGCCTTCTTTGGGGTTTCTGTTAAACACAAGTGTGGCATGTCATGTCTGCAGATGAAGATGCTAGTTTACCAGAGGAGCTTTGGAAATTTATCCCCTTCTCTGGCAGGTTGTACCGCAGCAGGAATATTCATTCATTTATTCATTCAGTCCAAAAATTTACCAAGAAACCAGAACCCTCATACAATGCTGATGGGAATGTAAAATGGTGCCGCTGCCTTGTGAAACAGTCTGGTGGTTTTGCAAAAGGTTAAACACAGAGTTACCAATGACCAGTAGTTCTACCCAGGAGATATGAGAGCACATGTCCAAAGATAAAACTTGTACACAAATGTTCATAGCCTCGTTCTTCACAACAGCCAAAAGGTAGAAACCACCATATGTCCAGTGACTGGTAGATGGGTAAATTAAATGTGGTATATCCACACACACAGTGGAATATTATTCCACAATAAAAAAGAATGAAGTGCTGATACTTGCTACAACATGGATGAACCTTGAAAACATGTTCAGTGAAAGAAGCCAAACACAGAAGGCCACATGTTGTATGAATGCATTTATATGCAATGTTCAAACAGGCAAATCCATAGTTGAAGACAGATTAGTGGTTGCCAGAGACTGGGAGATAAGGGGAATGGGGAGGTACAGGTTTTGGGGGAAGAAGGTGATGGAAATATTCTGGCATTAGATAGTGTTGATGGTTGCATGGCCATGTGAATATACTAAAAACAACTGAATGGTACGCTTTAAAGGAGTGACTTTTATAGTATGTGGATAATATCTCAATAAAGCTGTTGCTTAAAAATATGTATTGAATGCCTACTATGTACCAGGCACTGTGCCAGACTGAGGATACAGCAGATGGTTCCTGCCTTCATGTAGCTTACAGTCTAGGAGAGATGAAGAATACTAGTAAAAAACCCAGTATTTACCTGTAAATTGTGTTAAGTGCTATAAAGGAAATCAATAAAGAACAACAATGGAGACTAGTGTTGATGTAGAGCCTACTTAGATGGACTGCGTTCAAGTGCAGTCTTAGTTTCCCAGAGTCTGGCGCACAGTAGGTGCTTAACAGAGAGTCAATAGCAGTAAAGGACAAGGCGGTGTACCATCCCTGTAGGAGGCTACAAAGTCCCTTGGAGACTCAGGCTGGCCGTGGACTCTGGGTGCCATCATTTGGCTTACCTGTCTTCTTAGCGGTTCCTCTGTTTTTACCTCCCTCTGTTTAGGGTTGGGTGAATCCCAGGGGTGCTCTCAGTATATCTTTTCTTGCTGGTGGTTTTCCTGCATCTTTTAGGGGATGACTCTGGGAGGGGATCTTGAGGTGAGAAATCTGGAGACTTCCACCTGCTCACCTGGGAAAGTAAGTCCCTTTCAGTTTTCCTCATCTACAAAATGGGGCAGCACTCTCTTCCCCAACCACAGAGTGGCTGGGTCCTCAGGAAGCCTTTCAAAGTCACATGTAATATGTAATTGCATTAGCATTATTATTGTAAAACCTCAGTTGACTCGATTTATTTATTTTTACGTTTTTGCAAGAAGAAAAAAAGAACCACTAGAGAAATGAATATTTATTTGGTTTTTGCCTTTTTCTTGCATTAAAATGGCAACTTTCACAATGTGATTTGGTGTCCATACAGGTTAATCTGCCCAATCTCTTATTTTGTGTTCGTAACTGATGTTTAGAATGATGGCTCTACAGTTCAGGATCCTCATAGAACCGTAATTTAATTTTCACTGTACTAAGGCAGAAAGAATGAGGCAATATACATTAAGCAGATTTTTCAGAAGGGTTTAATTCCACAGGAACTTTCTTCGTAGACCCTTTATAAGCCTCAGTTATTTTCAAGAGTCTCTGAGGATCCGTGGCTGGTCTGAGGGATATGAAGGTAGCATTTTGGCTTCCTGGCTAAAGTGAGAACATGTAAAAAAGAGACCAGGAGATGAGGTTTCCTCCTCACACCCAGGCAAAACAGGAAGATAAAGGAGGAATCTGTAGCTTTTTCAAAACTGTTTTCCCAGAAACTGGCTATTGTGCTGTTTAAAAGCCTCGTGTGGGTGTGAGAGAGAAAAAGCAAAACCTCTGTTCATCCATAACCATAGTTCATTTCCCTTATAGGGTCTTTTAGGATCTGGAATATTTTAGATTTATTTTTGTTTCCCTTGGGCTGACATCATCAAGTCTGCATCATGGTGCCCTGTTTGGGGTTTGGAAAAGCTCTGAGAAGTTATAAATCTTAAGGCATTTTACTATTTTTCCTCTTCCCTTTTCTAAAAGCACAACTTTTCTGGTTTCTTTAAAAAAATAAATAAATAAAAGAAAACTACAAAAGTGTGTATTGATCCCTTTCCCTCAGATCTTAACTGCCCAGGCTGTAATACCTTGCTTACATCTGCCGGGGTTTTGTGCAGTTTTGCAACATGTCCTTAATCCAGTGAGCATAAATAGAACATTTCAATCATATTTGGCTACCAGGAACTTTGCAGATAAGCACACTAAGACCTTGTTGAAAGAGACTGTATGAGATTGTGTGCGATAAGATCATCCTAAAGCCCAGTGCACAAATGAAAAACTTTTGTTCTTGGTGAAATTTGTTGATAGAGATATTTCAAATAAATGACTTGGGAGAACTCAGTATTTTAAAACAAAGGCCCAGTTACGTAACAACCAGAAGCCCAGGCCTCCTGGTGCTCTGCAGCCATGAAGATCCTTCTTTGAGCAGTTGCTGCGGGGAGATTAGCACACCCCTTTGTCATTTCTGACATCGTATTTGAACACTTTCAGGCAGCCTTATCTGAATGCACTGTACTTGGTGTGGTTATGGCCGCAGGGAATGCCATTGTCCTTCGTCATATGTTCAAGGCTCAGGACAGCGCCTTCCACTCCTCAGTCAGCCCCAGGTTGGCCTTGATCCCAGGCTAAGGCAGGATGCATGGTTTTCTTTCTGAGAATCCCGCGGAGGCCTTCTCTTTTAGACAATAGGGACAGCTGTTCTTGGGTGTGTGTGTGTGTGTGTGTGTGTGTGTGTGTGTGTGTGTGTGTGTGTGTGTAGAGGAGAGATGGGTTTTTTTACCTGTACATTTTTTTCTTCAGATTCCCTTTCATGTTTGTTTGTTCATTCATTCAACAAAAACACACTGAATTTCTTACATGTTCTGGGCTCAATGATGGAGGTTGAGGGGATGAGTCTCTATGGTCCCTTTGTGAAGCAGGTTATAGTGCGGCTAACACAGGCCCATGGCAGCCTCACAGCCTTTCTGTTTTATAAACCCATTGGAAAGGACCTAAGAAATCATCTAACCTCGACTCTTGCATTGTTGCAAAAGGTGTAATGTGAGATCTAGGAAGGGCGAGTGGTTTGACCGAGGTCATCGGATGGTCGCTGGCAAGGCTGGAGTGAAAAACCAAGTCTCCTGTCCCCAGTCCAGTATTTCAGTCAATGTGTCACACTTCTAATTTAGATGATTCTTTAAAAAATGTGCCTTCTTTGGTATTCTCTCCACCTCCTTTAAAAGGCTCCAAAACAACTAAATGGTCACTGCCTTCCATAGCTCCACTGGTCTGGATGCCCAATAAAGGGGCGCTTGCTGTGTCCTTCTGGCCCCTACCCCCTTCCTGCAGCAGGGAAGGCGTTAACTAGCACTCTGTTAGTTCTTGGTTGCTTTTTTAATCTGTTGTTTGAAATCCTTGCCTTTTATTGGTATATTTACTTTATGGCATACATAAAGAGCTGTATTAAAAAATAAATTGTGTTGTAAAAGCATTCGGTAATGTTTATTAATATTGACTAGTCAGGGAGCAACGAACTCTATCGCTGGAAGGATAATTTGTGGTAATACCAGCTAAGTGTTCACAGCTTGTCAAATGACTGTCTGATCTCAACATTCAAAAAAAGTGGGTAAGAGGATAATTTCCCTTATGCCTTGAAAAAATGAAAGTGACTCATTCCGTAGCCATGATTAGAGCTACCCCTGCGTTTTCTCCCCGGGGGTAGCAGCCCCCTCTCTGATTCCAGGCAGTCCTAGGGCAGTATTTCAGTGATCAAGTATCTCTTCATGTCGCGGTGGTTAGCAACGGCTTCACTAGTAATAGCCATTCATGTGTCTTGCTCTGTCTGCCTGCCCCTGTGCTGGAGGGCGGGGGGCAGGCAGAAATAGATTCATGGTGCCTAGCCTCAAGGAGCTTATAGTTTTGATGAATTTATAAATGGCTTAGCCCTGAATCGTGGACTTGATATTTCAAGAAAGTACAGAAGGATAAGGATAGTGATACTGGGTGTGACTAACGACCTACCTGGGCTGGAATATGTCACTCAGGGTAACATTAAGAGACATTCCTTGGGAAGATACAAAATGTCACCCTTAGAATATAGGGAACATTCCCTGATTATCCTGTGTGTCCTGTGAATGACCTGTTCTTGCTTAGGTTGGAGGCTGCTAGTAGAACAGACTGTTCAGACTATTTCTTTCCCCTAACAAGGCATGTGGAGAAAGTATAGGAGATTGGATTGCATAGAGAAGCACCCCGCAATCTCCCTAGAAGTTGCTTTTGCAAGTAAATCCCTGATAGCCTAGTAACTTTCCATTCGTCTCTTCCTTTTAAAATTAGACCCCAGAATGTCATTGACTATTTGGCCTTCCTCTTGTCATTTGAATTAAAGGTAAATGGACCATGAAGGTACCTTTTGCACTTCAGGGACTGGGGAAAAAGAGGAAGCCCATTGCCGAAGTGTACATATGGTCTTCCCTCGCTCTGTTCTCTTTTTATCTGGAGAGGTGAGCGAGGCCAGGGAAGGTTCTCTTCCCACTGGGCTTATGAGTTGCTTTCAAGACTGAGAACATTTTGAGAGACAGAGCTTTGTGAAGGGACCAGCCTCATCATGCCCACACGGGGAGACATGGCAGCAAGTCGGTGCCACTTGGCCAGGTCCTGCTCAAGAGAGGGACAGGAGGCTCACGTGGTAGCTGGTTTCCCACGGTAGGTAGAGGATCGTGGAGAGTATTGGTCCCCATGTGGGTGGCAGGGTTTTGAGGGAAGAAGGTCATTTAGACCTTGGTTTGGATCTGATTCACAGAATCTCCTATCTGGTCCTTGTCTGTTCTGAGGACCCCTAGAAGCACTGAATAGGTAAAATTGATGGTCATGCACTCAGAAAGCAAAAGCCCCAAGCATCAGGGTGACTCCAGCATGTGGAGCAGCTTGGACCACAGAGACAGGGTGAGTTGGAAAGACCTTCATGGCCATACTGCCCGAAGCTGAATGTTGGTTCAGGGGATGGAGTCAGTTAAACTGAGAACAAGGAACACATTACCTTATCAAGCTCTTATAGGATGGATTCCCCACTTTATTTTTCCTCATTCAGAGGTGGGTAGTCGGATGGTCCAGTTGTGGCGTTCCCTCCTACCTGCTCTCCCCAATGACAGAGCCTAGTTCTCAGTGCTGGTCTGCCCAGCAGAACGCACAGGTCAGACAGCTTCAGCTACCCAGGACAGTGAGGGAGTGCAGCCGTTGGTTATTGGAACAGAATTCCGTCTCTAAACCTCCCCTGCCTCTATTGTCTGCTGTGACTATGTTTGTCTCTGGGCAGAGGAACTTGGGAAAAAATGGAACATTGACGGTGCTGGACCTTGAACTCGTCACTCAGGCACACAGAGCTACTATCATTTCTCCTAGCGTTTTCTTCTTGGTCCTCGGCTGTGTGGGACAGAGGAGGGTTGAGCTTCTCCTGCAGAGAGTAGATACAGAGGGCTCCCCTTAGGGAGCAGCTGCCATGCTCAGCTGTGCCTGGAGGCTGAGGGTGGGGAGGGTGGGGTTTGGCATGGGTCTCTCCTTGCTGCCATTTACTCTGCAGTTGTGTCCTAGGTGGGCTGGGGAGATGAAGTCTGATCCTGCGGGATGAGAGGTTGGTCTGAAGCTCAGGCTTTATGCGGCTATAAAAGAGCCATTGATTGGCCTTCCTCATGTGGACCTCAGGAGCCACAGGACAGGTCCAGCACTGGGTTGGATGCTGCCCATGAAGCTGTAGTACTTGGAATATTGTTAGGATGAGAGGAGGGATGCCTAGACCCCACTTTAGATAGAGGAATTTCTTTAGCAGCATTGAACAATCCCTTCTGAACTGGGCCCTATGAAAAAAAGGAAAAATAAACATGGCTTCTGCCATTATAGTGCTCACAGTCTAAAAGAGATAAAATCTGTATGAATTTTCAGACTAAGTGGCACAAAAACAGTTTGGATGAGCGTGTACTTGCTGGCTTGGTTTTACTAGGGCGAGTTCTGTGGTTGAGAATCAGTAAGAAGGAATGAGTCTTTCTTGTTAGAAGATTTGGATTTGCTTAGACATAATTTCTCATAATGATTCAGTTCTCTTGAGAAAATAGCTAGAGACCTGTTAGAGGTTCATTTTTTCTTTGTCTTTTTGGACATGAGTGAAAATCTGTTAAATTCAAGCTGAGTTTACCCAGGGGGCCAGGCACAGTATGTGGTGGGGAAGTGCTGGGGATGGGGGAGAACTCAAGCCCACTCCCCAAAAGTGGATGGTGAAGACCTGAGGTGTATGAGAGAGATGGATCCTCTAGTGAGTACAGAATAGGGATGCTTGGGCCATGCTAGAACTGGATTACTTTCGAAACGGCGTTCAGCAATATTGCTTCTTCTCAGAAGAGAGAATGTGAAAACCAAGGTAGTGTTTCAAAAGGTGCAAAAATGTCCCTCGCTGCCCTTCTTCCCTGATGACCTCGTGGCCAGGAGCAGTTAGACTTTGTGAAAAGACAAGACCAGACTGGGAAAATATGAGTGTGTGTGTGTGGTAAGGAGGAACGAGGCAGACAAAATTTCCATTTTCATCAAAATGCTTTGCATTTGCCTAACATGATGGTGGCAGTGGAGGTTGTTGTCTGAAGAGTGACAGACTGTGAGTTCATTCATGCACATGTGTACTTTTACTCCAGAAACCAGTTGGAATTCTATTTCCACATTGGCCATTCTGCAGACTGTGCCATGGAGGTTCTGTTGGTCGCCAAGTCCCTTGAATACACTCAAATTCTTCTGTGCCATTTCCTTTTCTTTTGAAGTAGGAGAAGTCTTCACTTTTTCACATTCTTGCCTTGGTGTCTGAACAATAATTAACGACATGAGCAGACTAGTGCTGGGCTCTGTTGAACTGCCAGGCCTGTGAGGTGCTCCCTTTTTCTCTTCTGAACCTTGTGCTTTGCCCTGGTCTCTTTGCCTGGGCAGGACCTTTGTTCTTGTATTCCTTTGGGATGGCCTGGATACCACACACGGTTGGTAACCTGTGTAGGGCACTGAGTTAGTGTGTCAGGTGCAGGCCAGTGTCCCCACCCCGGGGTTTGGACAGAATAGGACACCTGTGTCTCTAGGAAATGCATGGCAGCAGAATATTTCCAAAGGAAGGCTGGTGATAAGTTCCGGAAGTTTCTTTCACTGAAAGATAGATTGCAAGTGAGGAAAGGAGGAAACTCAGGTCATCTGGATTAGAAAGTTTTGAAATGAATAGATTTCTGAGATTGGATGTCGGTTTTTGCCTGGGCTATCTTAGCTGGACTGCCTGGGTGTTGTGAGACATGACACAAGTGGAATGTGGCTCAGAGAGAATAATAGTGCACGTTAGAGGAATTCCTTGGAGGCTAGGTAAAAAGATATGAGCAAGACTTTTGAATACTAAAACTGTGGCTCCAGAAGGGACCAAAACCTTAGATATCACCCACATGACTTTATAGGTGAAAAAGTGCCGAGAGATTGTGATGGCGTGATTTGCCCAAGGTCACAAAGCAAGTTAATGGTGGAGTCAGGACAAGGATCCCGGTCTCCTGGCTGCTCATCTCACGTTCTTTCCTGTACCCTGCCACCTTTGTAGTAGAGGACAAGAGTGCATTACCTTTCACACCATCCCAGTGCAGTGGGCCAAGAAAGCCACTACCATCAATTTCCAGGCAAATCATTTGCATCTAGAAAAAAGGCAGTGGGGTTACCAGACTGTTCAGCTGGGTAAAACTGTGGAATCTGTCGGGTGGGTTAGGGATGTTTACCCTGCTGGTGGCTGCTGAAACCTGAAGAGTGGTCACTGCAGAGTCCTTTGGGAAACTAAATCCAGATGGGTGTTCATCCTCCTCTTGCTCCTGACAGCCACCCCCTGAGAGGTGGACACCCTGGGAGCTAAGAAATCACTGGTGAAGAAAAGGATAAAAATAAGACTAGTGCGCGGCATACACTGCCATCCAGTAAGTAGCCCTGACCATGAATGTGGGCAAGAGGTTCCCCTGCTGAACCGCTTGAAAATAGAGCTTTTGCCTCTCCCTGGACAATCTTTTAGAAAAGCAAACATCGGTCATGCCCTGCAAGTGACGGGCAAGTGTCATGCACGCACACACACTCATATGCCTGGGTGCATGTGGTAGTCCCCCTTATCTGTGGTTTTACCTTCCATGGTTTCAGTTACCTGCAGTCAACCATGATCTGAAAATATTAAATTTTCCCAACCATCGGCAGCGTCTGCTCCTCACATCCAACTGGCTCGATGATCCAGGGTCACCCGAAGCAGATGATCCTCCTGACATATCTTCAGAAGGTCAATAGTAGTCTAAGGCTGTGTCACAATATTTAAGTCATTCATCTCACTTCATCTCATCACGTAGGCATTGTATCATCTCACATCTTCGCAAGAGGAAGGGTAAATACAATACAATAAGATATTTTGAGAGAGAGAGAGAGAGAGAGAGAGAGAGAGAGAGCATATTCACATAACTTTAATTACAGTATATTGTTATAGTTGTTCTATTTTATTAGTTGGTTATCACTTATTATGCCTAATTCATAAATTAAACTTTATCACAGGTATGTATGTATAGGAAAAAACAGTGTATATAGGGTTCAGTACTCTATGCAGCTTCAGGCATCTCTGCGGGTCTTGGAATGTATCCCCTGCAGATAAGGCAGGGGGCCGGGTGCTACTGTGTTTAAAAACATTCTCTGCCCAGAATGCTGTTAGGACATGTCCCAGTGCCCAGCATTGTGAAATATATCTAGAGTTAAGAATGTTCAGTTAAAATGTTCTCTACTGTTACTATTTCTCAATTGAGATGCATCAGCCGTGGCCAGGAGTAAGATAACATGGGGGTGGGGTGCACTACAGTGTCACAGATGAGGGCGTGTGTGTGTGTGTGTGTGTGTGTGTGTGTGTGTGTGTGTGTGTATGATTGAGAAATCACTTGTTGTCTTTGGCAAGGAGCTAAAGGGAAAATGAGCAAACAAAACTGTGATTGAGAAAGAGCTCTGCGCCGGGGACTGGGTGTGACTGCTGTCAGAGGCCGTCCACACTGGCCACCATATGCTGTCTTCAGGCCACTGTAGCCCCGAGACTGGAGCTGAGGAGGCTCACCTGGGGGCCCGCATGGTTTGGACACACCGCTGGGTTCTCATTACGGGATTTGGAAGGCGGGGGAAGTTGGTGGCTTAGTTTAGTTGTCAGGATCTGGGCACTGAGGCCCAGATCTCGGTGCTGGTGACTTGAGTGTGTGACACTCCCTCCCACTATCCGCGTTTGTCTAATATCAGCACCAGCTACTCTCCAACCTTTTACTGTGGTCTTCACGCATCAACATTCTGACTGCCATAGAATGTTGGCTCTAAGGGGACCTGTATGCCCTCCTGCCTACCCTACCGCCCTCGACTCCTGCCCTTGGCTCCATTACCCGCCCTGTTCCCTAGGGCTAGGCCCCTGTGGAGGTGGCGGACAGAGGTGGGTGGAGGTGGGTTCTGGATCTTGCAGAGGCATGTACGGGCCTGAGAACAGGAGTGTGGGTGGGAGGAAATCAGTGCTTTGGGCCAGATGGCCCATATGTCAGCTAGTAGCTCAGAGCCTTGTGTGCACACAGGCCCTCTTCCCAGTGCTCAGCTTCCCACTAGCCCTGCTGCTTCCCTGCATCTTATCAGCTCCATTGCTGGCTCCGTACGGAGTAGTGGGTTCTGGTGAGAAAGGCCCTGGGTTGAAGGTGGGGGTCACAGCACTGTTACAGGCTGGGCCTTTCTCGTCCTGAGATGTGTGCCAAACCTATCTCACAGAATTGCAGTGATGGTAAAATGAGAGAACGTGTGTGAAAGTACTTTGGAAAGCCAAAACAATGACTACTACCTTTCGTGTACAGAACGTTATCTGGTTTCTTGAAACCTTTTCTTCTGTTTTAACCTGCTGCAAGAAATGGAGGAAAGACATCAAGCTGGGCCTTAGGGGAAGGGTGTGGGTATTGGGGAGACATTGTGGTTCTGAGAACATCTGGATGCCCTGAGAGAGAAGCATCTCATGTCCATAAAGACATCAGTTCATTAATAAGCGTATTCAGTGCCTGCTATGTACCAGGCACTGGAGTGGGAGCTGCGGGTATGAGAGGAAAGGTACCTACGCCCTCCGAAGTCTAGTAGTCTCATGGAGGAGCCAGGAGTAGGCACGGTTGCCGCACAGTGACCCCCGTGCTGTGTCGGAGGTAAGCAGAGGCCTCCATGGATAGCCTGTGCTAGTTTGACCGTGAGCATTGTGTCTGTCTGACTGTCCTGTTGCTTCTTCCTTCCTCCCTTTGAAATTGGATTTGATTTTTTATGTGTGTATATGCCAGTGAGTAAAGCAGTGAGAGGTGTCCTGTTCTTCTAGCCTCTGAACAAAACCAAGAGTAGATGCTTCCTTGGCAGGGGTCCATGGGAAAAGGGGCGCCTTAGGCTGTCTGAGGATCCAGGCTATGTCTCCATCAGTGCTCATCTCTTGCTCCCATGTTCTTCATCTCCTTTCTTCCTGTTCACCTGCTGGAGGGATGGCTGCAAAGCCCCCAGGTAGGGGTGGGCCTGCCTTCTGTCCAGAGAGCAGCAGCAACCTATCTTTTCCTTTCCCCTACAGGAAGCTGCACAGTGGGATGAAGACGTACGGGTGTGAACTCTGCGGAAAGCGGTTCCTGGATAGTTTGCGACTGAGAATGCACTTACTGGCTCATTCAGGTAGGCGAGGATGCCCTGACTGCCTCTTAGCACAGGCAACCACCTTCTTCTTGCCTTTGTCCCTACTCAGAGCTCAAGATGCTCCACTGCCAGCTGGAGTCTTGGTCCACCTTGTCCCTTGGGTGTTCCCTCCAGATTTATGGAGCAGGAAGTCCATCCTGATGGTGTGACTGTCTGGAGGGACCCATCCTCAGGCTCTCCTGGGTTTCCCAGGGCATCAAAGGCACCAGTGCCCTGTGTGATCTACCTTCCAAAGTAGACTGCGGTTTCATTAGCGAAACAGTTGTGAAATTAGGTTCTCGCTGTCTAATGAATCTGACTATTGGGTTCACATTATACCGGAGCCTTTAATTAAATAGATATAGAAAGGTTGAAACACAAAGCTAGTTACACCGTGCTGTCTTTTGCAAGTTAATTTTATCCAATTGTAGTGGGGTCGACCAGGCGGCTGCCGCTATTTTTGCTCATGTTTGGGCAAAGCTCTGCCCCATTAGGCGTGGAAAGGAGATGACACCCAGCATGCCTGGGTGTTCTCGGCGGAGGGAAAGACACAGCAGGTCTGGTGCTGCCGCTTTCAGGCCCAGGGGTTGCCTGGCTTCAGTTGTAGAGCACTCCCTGCACACACACGCGTGCGTGCGCACACACACACACACACACACACACACACACACACACACTTCCCTGCCAGGGCCTGTGCATTCTCACCTCTCATTCCCTTGTCTTTCAGCCTTGGCATCATGTCTTGGGGGAGAGGGGAGGGCTGTCTTTTTATTTGGTCTTGCTCTCCCCTCATATCATCAACTGTCAGTGTCTGCTGGTTCTTTCCCCAGATTGCCTCCAGCATCTGGCCCCCCAGGCAGTTGAGTGTTTGTGAAATGAACACAGGCTTTGGGATTGGGCAGATGAAGGTTCGAATCTTGTCTGCGATGTGTGCTAACTGTATATATGACCTTGGGCAGATTTGCCTTCTGAACCCTTTTCTGCATCTGTAAAAGTACAGGTGTTGCTCACTCATAGATCATTTTTATTTTTAGTATTAGGTGACAGAATATATGTTGAGGCGTCTGTGGTTCACTCCCTGGTGTACAGTTGATGTTTAATAAATGGCGATTGCTTCTGCTTCCACCCTCCTCTCTTTGCCCTAGTTCTGATGTTGTCACCCTGGGGCACGTTCCATTCGCTGTGCTCTAGAGCTTCCGGTCTGGCTGTCTGTCTGCAGTCTGTCCTCTCTTCATCTACCACTGTACAGTCGTGTAAATGCTGCTTGGTAGTTTCTAATGCTTCACCTTGCCGCTGCCTTGCTGCAGAGCCCGTGTGGCTCAGCACTGAACTGAATGCCCTCTCTCTCCCTGGCCTTGGTGGCTCTTCCGAAAGTGCTCTGAGCCTTGCTCGCTTCCCATTCTTCCCTTTTCAGATTGAGGGATTGGGCCACACCCGGTGGCTGTCTGTCTTGGCATGGCTGCTCTGTCCCATGTCTTCGTGTGTCCCGTTCCTCCTTCCCGTTGGGTCTCCCCACCCCACACATGGCTCCACTGACCATCCTCGTCCCATCCACCTGTCCCTGTTGGCCTGGTATCCTGAGTCCAGGTATTCCCGTGCTCAGCACCTGCTTGGTACTTATATACTCCTTTGGTTCTCTTTTTTTCCTTGCAGCTCATATCTTCTTGCTTCCCTTCAGCTTTCTATGCTGTTGAGGGTTCAGTGTGGGGTTTCGGGGTTTCATGAACTATCTGCCAACAAGGTTGGTCACCCCCCCAACCAAGTGCAGAGTGTGAGTCTTCTGTTTCACTTGCTCCCTGCTCCAGGCCCCTGCGTGGTCTCTGTGTGGTGCTGGACACTCGTGTGTGAGTAATACATTTTCAGTCTATGGCTCCAGCACCCCACCCTCTCCCTCCCTCAGCCCAGTAAGCATCCTCTCCCCTTACTCATCCCTGAGTCCAGTGCTCCAGCCAGCTCATCGACTTATTGGTCTGCTCTGTGTGCAAACCCCATCTACTCTGCGTGGAATAACCCTTCCCCAGCCTTCCCAGATCTTCAAGGTCCCTTCTGCAATGCCATCATTGCCGCTTCCCCACCTCTAACAGGAAGCAGCAGTGCCTTCTGCTGGGTACCCATATTTCTTTTATCTGAAGCATCTTTGGACATAGTCTTTGTGTTATGGTTATTTGTGGGCTTGCCCTATCTCTTCTACTTGGGAGTCAGGATTAGGAATTTGGGCACCTGCCTCCTGACCATGTGACCTTGGGCAATAAATACAAGCTCTGTGAGCCTTTCTCTGTATCCTCGTTTTTAGATGAGTATTTCACCCCACCTCGGGGAAATTGTGAGGCTCACATCAGACACTTAGCACTGTGTCTGACATGTGACAGGCACTCAGCATATGTAACTTCCTTTTCTCTCTGCTCCTCTGATAGACTGCAGGCTGCTTGGAGACAGGGTTTGTCCCCATTACATGCAGCACATTGCTTGGCACATTAGTGGAGTCTCTAGATATTGGTTGAATGAATGAGTGCAGCCTGGGAGGCCTATGGGCCACTCAGGGAAACTCCAGTCTCCTGCCAGGTCTCTTCTGTGATGGAAATTGTTTAGACTGTGCCCCAGGGGTTCACTGGGGGGCAGCCAGGAGCCCACTGGCCCTTGTTGACTGAGAGTGAGTTAGCTGCTGTCTCTGCTGAGAAGCATACTTCAGCAGTGTCTGGTGAGGCTGGTGGAAGTGGCAGAGAGCAAGGGAGCTGCTGACACACTTTCAGATGGGCTGAGAACCCCCACTTCAGACAAGATGAGTGTGATTGCACCACCCACCCCCTGACCGAAATCTACTTCAAGGGCTCACAGTCTCATAGGGATGCCCAGGCAGCTTTGGGAGCTGGGTCCCGTTTTCCTTTCCATGCCTGAAGCCTGTGCAAATGATTTGTTCCCCTGAAATTCACTTGCCAGTGCCCTTCTAAAGGAGGATTTGGTGATGGGGACGGTGTGATGGGTCATAATAGTGCTTGAATCCACCCCTGAAGATAGCTCATAGCCTGATTAGACTGGTGTTTCTAGCCTCTGCTGTTTCTTTTCACTTGTCCCTCAGACCTTTCACCCCTGTGCTGAGGATGTCTTGAAAATAAAATAGCAACAAGGGCTTAGTGAGGCTAGACCACTTCCTAAATGGTGTGCCCCCCTCTCCCCGCCCCTCCTGTTAAATAGTGAAGCCCCATGGCCTCTGGAGAAACCCGGCCTTGTGGGGAGATGGGGCTGGAGGGCTGGGCTGGTGGTGCTAGGACTTCTATCAGATCTTAGTCGCACAAAGTCAGGTTTTACATTTTCTGACTTCTCCCCCAGTTGCAGGCTGACAGAACTGTGTGATGTTTTAGAGGAGACATTTAATTAGAGGACACAAGACCTGAGGTTTTCTGACGGCTCTGTTATGAAGGCTCCATGCAGGAAGCTGACAGCAAGAATGGCCCCTAAGGGCCTGTGGTGCAGACCCATTTTACAGAAGATCATCAGGGTTGGCTCAGTAGTGCAGAACCTAAAAGAATGTTCGTTGCTCCAGAGCCCTGGGGACCGGTTTTTCCAAAAGGGGCAGGCCGTGGAGAACTGAGTGTGGGACCTGGGTCGGGGTCATGGGGCTCCTGGCTTCCCCTACATGTTGTTGCTGTCCTTGCACAGGCACATTCCTGCTGTTGTCTCCTGCTCAGCGGAGCCGAACGGCGCTCACTTCCTTGCTCCCTCGCTCCCTCTGCGTGCTGGCCGCCCCCACCCCCTCTTGGCTAGCATGGCCTGTGTTTGTTGTTGTAGCTCTGGCACCTGGCCAGGCCTGGCCGGGAGCCAGCCTTGTGGGTACAGTGTGTACAGTGAGTGCTGAGCCAAGTTTGTCATCATACACGATTAATTTTTTTTTCTAATCTGGTAGGGGTGGGGTGAAGGAGGAGGCAAGGAAAGCGTTCCTCTGACGCTTGCGAACAGCCCACGTAGAATTCTGCGGAGACGTTATTTATGAAAGGAGGACTCGCTCTCGCTTGTTTATCCCTCTCAGCTTTTCCCCCTTCCCTCCTCTCCTCCTGTTCATTTCCTTGTCCGAGGAAATCAGCCCGTATGAGATCAACAATGTGAGGTCTTATTTTCAGTGACTAGAATACTAAATTTACATTCCTAAATCAGTTTTCATTGTGTTGAAATTGACAATTTGTTTAATTAGAAGTTTGCCCTGTAGGAGGCCCTTCCTAGAGACAATTCTTTCTTTTTCTTTCTCTCTCTCTTTCTATTTTTTCCTTTTTTAAGACCCTAAATGGTAGTAGTGAGTGTTCAGTTTAATTGAAGTTTTTGTTTCAATTTGAGTGTGTTAACTAATCAAGTGTTTATGAGATATACCTGATGATAACAATAAGTTTAAATGAACAAACAATAACCTAACTCATTAACTAATGAGATTGATCTGACCAGGCCCCGTATTCTCACAGGCAAGTTTGAGGATCCGGGAGGGTTTGAGGGCTGGGAAAGAGGCTGGGGGCTGGAGGAGCGACCACCTCAGATGCTTTGCAAAACTGCCCCTTCTGGAGGAGCGTGAACCTTCGGTGCAGGGATGTGGCAGTGAGTAGGGGAGGCGTCCCAGCCCTTTTGTGTGCCAGGATCACTCTGAAGTCTCCCTCCCCACCCTTTGCTGCCCAGTCCCTTGTCGAAGCATTAGGGACATACTGCTGTCTCTTTGGCACACCTTGTTCTCACTTACCAGGTGATTCCTAGCTCTGGGATGTCCATGCAGAAACCACGGCCTCAGGCAGTGACTTGAGTTGGTTCTGGGATTTGCTAGTGTACAGTTTCCCATTGGGTAGAATTTCCCACAGCTTGGCTTCACATACTCGTGGATTATAAATGAGCACACCCAGAACTGCATGCCCCTATTTTTGACTTGGCTGTGTACTACTTAGAGGTTTGCATATTTCTGTGGCCTGCTCCTGTTCTGGGAGTGTCATTCAGTTTTGGAGCCAGCAGACGTTGACTGAGCACTAATTATACGTCAGGCTGTGTGTACGTTACACCGGAGAATACGGCAGCATCCCTGCCCTCAAGGAGCTTAAGTCTTGTAGGACAGATGTTTGACTATAAAGTAATGAGAAAAGAAGGTAGTATGTACAAAGGGCCAAGAAAGAGCTCTAGGAAGAATTCAGAGGAAGAGGGATTTCTAGAGGATGGTAGACCTGAAATGGATGGTGAGACTGGAACTCTGCAAGAAGCTGGGGGGGGGGGGAGCCCAAGCTGCCCTTAGTGAGGGCAGTGTTGCTGGGGTGTGTAGAATGGGGTCTGGGGAGAGGGCAGGGTTGAGAAACGGGGGTAGGATGGGGCAATATTGTGGAAGGCCTTGAGTAGCAAAATGATTCGTATTTTATCTGCAGCCCTGGAAAGCCGCTGTGAGATTGAATAGGGAGTCACACTTGTTTTCCTCTGGAGTAGAAAGGACTGTGGGGCTGTTTGATGTAGACTAGGCAGGGATACAGGATTCATAAGACCCCTTGGAGAAACGGCGTGACTGGCAGTCAATCTTGGAGCATGATGGGCGTGTAGAGAGGCTGGTGCCTCCGGCACTGGTCAGGGGCACGCAGGCTGCCTTTGGGAGTCCAGTCCTGTTAGGGGCCTGTCCCCTGCACTCACTCCTTTTTCTTCTCCAGGCACCGTGAACCATGGCTGCTGAGAAACCTCCCCGGATACCAGACTCTTCCCCATAGTCAGAGCCACTGGGAAAGAATATGCCGATAGATTTTCTGATTCCAGCAGCAGCATGGGGTGGCCAGGGCAAATCACCTGGGGCCTGGGTCATCCGTCCGTCTGGCAGAGAGGGGCTGGAGGGAAGGGGGCCCAAACCCGGATTGGTTCTCTCCTGCTTTCCCTTGTCCGGACAGGATGGAAGGAAGGAAAATTGTGAGATGTCAAAGCTTTGGGGTTCAGGCTTCTTCTTTCCAAAGACAGAGAAGGTGGAGAGGGGAGCAAAATAGCTGGAAAATTCCCGGTGACTTTGAGGCGAGGATGTGAGCTGGTCTGCATGCCAATGATGGGAGAGGCATCTTAGGATTCATAGATGGCTTTTCAGGACCTGCACTTTCTCTTGACCTTGCAGCTCCCTTCTCTCATTCACCTCTCTCTTCCCAGATTAGGTATCTGCTAAGAGCAAGAGATTGGGGTGATCAGGCAGGTCTATGGTCAACTCATCCCCTCTCTGCTCTCTCCAGTGAATGTCAGCGCTCCCTTCTGGTGGTTCTGCCATCCGGACAAAACCAGGAGATAACCAAGAAGAGACTTCCTCGGGCTGTTGTTTTTTAACTCCCTCAGTGTGCCTTCGGAGGTGGGCATGATGGAGGGTTTGGGTTAGGAGCATGTGAGAAGATCAGATGTGAGAGGCTCAGAGGCCCCACTGCCTTCCCTTTGGTCCCTGTGGGTGACTGGGGTGCAGAAGGAGAAAAGAGGGAAGAGAAGCCACTTTCCCCCCCGCCTCTCTCTTGAACATACTCCTCTCTCTCCCCCTCCCTGCTCTGCATTTGGCCTGCTTCCCGAGCTTTTTCCCAGAGTGGTGTCGTCACTGGCCTGCCGGCAGGTCTGGATGTTCTGCCAGCATTCCAGAGAGTTTATGATGGCTTGCAGATGTGCCTCCAAGAACACACTGTACCCAAAGCAGAAATTAATGCAGGCTTGACTGCCGTCCAAGCCCATACACGGGAGAGAGGAGAAAGAAAACAAAAACTGTTTAATGCTGTTTATAAATTATACACGGGCTGATGAAAAATACATTTCTTCCCCCCTCACCCCTTTTTCTCACTGCCCCCCACCCCTTCTTGCTTTCTGCCTCAAGAGCCTAAACTGAGACCAGAAGAATATGGTTTTGCTTTTTTAGCTCCTGTTTTGGCTGGGATCCGAAACCCTGCTGCTGACTCACAGCCAGAGTATTTTTCCCCCTTTACCTGATGAAATATACTGATTTTTCCAGTCCAGATGGGGGTGTTTTTGGGTTTTTTGTTTGTTTGTTTTTTTTTACTTTTCTTTTTTGGACAGGGATTTTGTTTACATCAAGTGACAGACGGGCCCTGTGATGGTGCTGGGTGCGATACCGGCCCCAGGGCAAATAAAGTCCCCACATCTGTCTGCCTCAGTGCTGTCGGATGTGCACGCCCGGGTCCCCTGGCCTTGAAGATTTCACTCAATGTCAGGCCAGCCGAACAGAGAAAGTTCGGAAAGTTCATGGCAGGTCATTGTATTAAACAGTGTTTTCACCACTTCCCTCCCATCCCTTCACCTACAGCCCCTGTGGGAAGAGGGGGTTCACATAGCCCTCCCCCCCATACACATGTCTCTACCTCCATATGGTGCCTTAGCAGGGGTTTGGGAAGCGCGTTGCCTCTCCCCCTACACTCAAGTCCCCCATCCCAATTTATTCTATAAATTCGTTTCCACATTATGTCTATCCATTTACATGGCTTTTGTGTTTTTTAATACTGCTAATGTTTATCATTTGCCCAACAGGCTCGACAGATTTTGCTTCCTGTAGAGCATCGAGGCTTTAGAGCCCCCTCGTTGCTAAGTAGCAGTCTCCCCGTACTGTAATGGGCTGATTTTGTATTCTGTTCAGCGCTGTATCTTATTTTTGTATGCAAGACAAAGTGTTTTGATGGAGGACGATTGCGGCAGTGTCTGGAGGCTGTTTGGAGTTTTATGGGCTGTACAGTACACTGTGTGCTCTCTGAACAGAACACAGGCTGTTGAATTTTGGATTGGATTTGTCATTTTCCCCCCTCAGAGAGGAGCCTGTCAGATAGAACATTACTTTAAGGGTGGAGGGAAGAAAGTGGAAATTATGTAATAACCTCTCTGTCTCTTTCTGTTTCTCTCTTTCTGTCTCACTTTCTCCCGCTCTGATTTTCCTATCCCCAAATAGGGTGCTTTCTTCCCACACACCCTCTTTCATACCACCATAGATTTTTGTTGAGCTGGATGATGACATTCCTATCAGGAAATAAATGGCCCTCCATAGAGAGATGGATGCTGGGACATCCTGTCTGTCGGCTGTTTATTCTCCTCTCTCTCCTTTTCTCTCCCTTGCTCCTTGCATTCCTAAGCTCTGGGCTGTTGCGCTGGCCCTTGTTTTTGTCTGAGGCTGTTTGTGTAGGATCCACCCGAAGGCAATGCCATTTTCTTATTTCCAGGGCTGTGTCACCTTCCTTTTGCCTCCCAGACATGCACCCCACCAGGATTCTTAGTTGGTTCTCCGTTGTCATCTTCTCCCCTCAGCGCTCATGCTCTGGCCCTCTAACCAGGCTGTCCCAGGGTCCCGGTATCCAGGGCTGTGCCTGAGACCAGATCTGACCACACCCATGTGCTGCACTGTTTGTGGGCTGTCATTCTCAGTGCTCTCTGTGGTGGCAGGTGTATGTTTGTTTGTTTTTCTTTCAGCTTTGCTCTTCTCCTTCCATCCCGCCCCCCGCCCCCCCAATATCTCTTTTCATCTCACTCTATATTTTTGTCCCTGTACTTGTGTCTGAATTGGCCTCAGCCTTTTCTTGATGCTCCTGTGTGGTTTCTGTCCTCCTTCTTATGTCTTCGTCTGTCTTTGTCTCAATCCGTCTTGGTTGGCTCTCGCTCTCTCTCACCCCTCAAAGTTTCTTAGCTTGAAAGTTGCTTGGGGGTTGGGATGGGGAACAAAATGTCGCTCTGGCCCAGAAGGCCTGGGGAGGACGCTTGAGCGAGTGCCGGGAGAGTGCTCCCAGCACCTGCAAACTTGTGTGCTCCTGTCCTTCCCCTCTTGGGGACCAGTCTTTGGCTTGGCTCCTGATTCTCCTGGGTCCCTGGTTGTCTTAAGTTGAGCTGAGTGTGGGCAAGTGAATGAGCAGGAGTAGGGTTTGTAAGTTCCTTATTGGACTTTACTACTAAAAAGCATGTCTTGTTGGCACTGTGCTTGCAGAGGTTTGTACCAAGTACCTGAGTGCTGAGCCCTCTGGGCACCTTCATATACCAGGGCCTGGCCCCGTGCCTGGCACATAGAAGTCTTTTTGATAATTTTTTGTTAAATAAGTGAATATCCTGTTATTAAAGTGTTTGGACTTCTAGGGTAGGTCTGGGTTTGGTGGGGTCTGAGACTTACACAATTTAGGGTGCACTCTCTCAGAAAAAGATTATGAATATCAAGTGTGAGAGGAATGGGCCAGTGCAAGGGGGGCGGGGGGGGGCGCTGAAGCTTCAACATAATTAGCTTCAGAGAGAATAGGCCTGCGTGAACCACTGTGAGGAGCTGCCAGTCGAGGGCCCCCCAGTTGGAGCAACTGAGTGGGGAGAGTCAAGAGTAAGGACAGGATGGTGACACCTACTCAGCTCCGGGGACCCTCAGAGTGTGGGGCAGCCATGTTTGCTGGCCTCGCGTCTGCATTCTGCAAGGGTCAAGACGAGTCATCCCACTTGTGGTAACTGCTGCTGGTCCTGTGGGCCTGGAAGCCTTTGTATTTCACGCTCTCTCTCAACAAGGCCAGTTGGTAAGGACAGACTCCAAGTCCCATCGCATCCAAAGTCACCATGTGGAGTGATACACATGGTAGCATCCGGGCCTCGACACCGACCTTCAGGGACGCTCAATGAAACGACATGACACCCACCCTTCTCATAAGTGCTTCATCTGCCTGGACCTGTGGCTTTGGTTCTCCTGCTTCCCTGGGGCAGTAGAGTTGTGTCTTAAGGGGGCAGAGCACTGGTCCCCACATGGGTGTGTGTGCATGCGCGTGCCGTGGAGAGGAGCCATGAGGCAAGGGGTCCTGAGGTGATGAGAAGTGTACATAGACATCTTAGGAGTCCGTACTGTGGAGCTTGCAGACTCAGTCTCATCCGTTACGTAGGGTCAGTGGAGGAAGCAGGATTGGACCGTTGTTTGGGAAGAACACTACTTACTTCGTGGAAGGTATGGAAAAGCTGCAGTTTTATTCCCAGAAATGAGGGGTAGCTGCGTGCGTGCGTTGGTGTGTGCATGTGTGAGAAAAAAGAGAAGGAGAAGAAGCGTTTACATGAAATACTCAAGATTGTTCCTTTGCTGTAATGGCTCCACACAGACCATTACCTTGCAGATTTAAAAACTAAATGAGCTCATCATATCTAGTGACTTCCACCGACATTCATGCTTGATTGCAAAGCCTGTGTTACCTTTGAATTTCAACTTCACTGTTTGTTATTAATTCTCGGACACTGATGGTGCAGTTCCCCCTCTTGATTCAACCATGAACATGTTGATTTTGTGTGATGGATGGAAATGTTTTCAACAGGACCCCACTGAAGAACCTTTTTGTTTTAAAAATAGCCCCTGTGACCTCTAGGGCTGCGCCTGGAGTTTCCGAGGAATCCGGTGGGCTGAGGTGGACCTGGGTTGACTTTGGAAGGAGCTGAAGTCCTGTATGTTTTAATTTAATGATTTGAGTTTCATGTGAATGATTTTGCGTTCCGTGCAATACTCTGCATTTTCATAACTGTCTCTTCCACTTTGGGTAAAGACAGGGAGGGAAGAAATAGCAGCAGCAGCATTCTGTGGGCAAAGGAAGAAAACAAGAGAATGGGGCAGAGAACAGGCTAAATTTAAAATTGTAATTGGCTGACTTCCACTGGCTTGCGGGTGTTTTAATGACTCATAATAACTTCATTTAAAACCAGCTGAGCAGAAAATAGATTGGAGAGGAGCCTCGGGCCATTATGGATTTGTTTTTTTTGACAAGCTCGGTTTTCAGCAGCCAGGAAGGCTCTCAGAGAGGGCTTGGCTGTGTTCTCTCTCTCTCCCTCTCTCTGAGGGTTGGTGGTCTGCCCGGGAGAGATTGTATAGAAACCAGGGCTGCTTCCCTACTCCCCGTTTTTAAAAACTGATTATAAATAGATGCCTTGAGGTATTATTGTAGCATCAGTAGGATTATTATTTTTTTTTTACTTTGCATGTGTTGGATGGAACATAAATAAAATTGTTTTTGAAATTACTGAATTAATTAGGTAGTAAAGCAACTACAATGCATACATTTCCTTTGCCGGTTGCCCTGATCCATATTTGGGAGGCATTCCCCTTTTCCCCCAGTCCCCCTGACCTGGAGACCCCAGCAGCCCCACCTTCCTGCCAGTGTGGACCCTCCCTTTGAATGGCAAGGTTTTATCATACCTGCAACAGCTAAATGATTTTTTTTTTCAAAAGATCTGTAGGATTTTGACAGGGTTGATTCTGTCCAATTAGCCAGTCAGCTGAAGGTAGCATGAGTTTTGGGAATTGCCAGAAAGGGCTCTCACCTGCCTCTAGTCATTCTAAATAGATCCTGCCTGTTTCCCGTGCTAGGATGAGTGCCAGCCCGGCGAGTGCTCCTTTTTCTCTTCTCTTTTTAAAGTCAGCTGGCTCAACCATAGGATGCGTCTGTCTGAGCAGAAGATGTCAGCCCCCATCTGATGGCCTATAGCCATTTATCTGCTCGCTCCTGTGGCACCTGTCACCTTCTTTGTGTCATAGCTATTTATTTGCTTGTCCTTTTTCGCCTACGAGATCTAAGCTTCTTCACAAGATGTGATTTATTTCCACATCCCCCATCCTACCTAGCAGAGTAACCTGAATGGTGGTTATAACTCAGTCTTTTCTTGAATAAACTGATGGGTCAGTGGGTGAGTGTGTGGATAGGCGCCTGGCAGGGAATAACCCCGGAGTGCCTCCCTGTTTCCTTCCAGCCCTGGGAGTCAGCAGTCTGGACGAGAAGACGAGGAACTAAAGGCGCAGAACCTTACCGGTGGCGTGCTCTGCTGCGTCCCCACAGCCTAACATAGAGCAGGCTTTCAGCAAATATCGGTGGGATCAATGAATAGCTCAGGATGGATGACAGGAATGAGGGGAGGAGGGAAGTGCACTTACATTTATTGGATGCCTGCTGTGTTCCAGGCACGGTACTTGGTGCTCTGCATGTCTGAAGTAACTTAATCTTCCATTGATCTTGGAAGGTAGACATGCTGATTTCATTTTGCAGGTGAGGACACTAGGCTTAAAGAGTTGAAGTAATTTGCTTCAAGTCATAGCCGGGGCCTTCTGCCCCCACACTGTTGCTTTTCCAGTATCCATACTGCGGTACCTGGCCCGAATGCTTGCTTTTCTGTATATAGAGATAACCAAAGTCTCAGAGACTGGGGAGCTGAGACAGAGAGAACAGAGAAGGCTCTGTCGCCAGGGGTTTCTGGGGGTGGGGTGGGGCAGCACAGTAATTGGATACCGCTCAGGGCCTTGCACCTGGGCCACCAGGAGCAGGTGTATGGCTTATTAGCCTCTTCCTGCTCTACTGGAGGTCACATGTGTTCAGATATAGATGGCATTGTGGCTATTACTTCTCCCCATTGCCTTGTAGGGCTGTGTGTAGGGCGGTTCTGGGAGCATTGCTGGAGGGTCTGTGGGTGAGTATTTGGCCCTCCCACCCAGGCAAGAGCTTGGCTGTGTCATTTCCCCACTCCTGCTCCCTACCATGGTCCCATGCATAGAGGAGAGACTGTACCAGAGAGCTGCCTGTGGTCCCTTCTGCATGGGGACCCAGCTGGGTGCTCTGCTCCTGGGCAGGGGGACCTCTGATGCTGAGTCAGGAGGGACAGGGGCAGCACATTAGTGCTGCTGCATCCCAGAAACGTGAGAGCTAGGACTACTTGGGTTGTCACTAGCTCCTTAGACTTCCGAGACTTCCAGTGACACGTCAGGAAGATTGCGGCCTCCCTGACCTTTTATATTCTGTCCAGTGAAGCTGGACCACTTGGCATGAGGCTCAGTAGGTCTGTTCTCTAACGTCTCCATCTTCCCCAGGCACGTGCTGGGGATGCTGGAGCCTTCTCTGGGGACCGAAACATCAACCAAATGGGAACCAGATGGTGAAGGTTGGGTAGCGGAGAAACCTCGATGACTATTCTGGGTCACTACATGTGGCTCTCTTGGGGGGAAACTGTTCACGAATGACTTCATAAGTTAGCAATTAGGAACGGAGGGCCAGTGGCAGGCAAAGCTGGGCAGGACAGTTAGAGGGGCGACAGCCAGGGTCTTCACCTGCAAGGTGCTGTTGGTCTGACTGAGTGGGTGACGTGAGCCCCTGGCAGGGGAAAGTGTCATGCGAGCCTGGGGGCTGCTCACCGTTCCCACAAGGAGGAAAGGGTGAGTGTGGCAGAGTTTATAAGCAACCCCCAAGGACCGGGGTGGTGAGGAACAGCTTTCAAAAGGAGCTTCATGGGATTTCGATTGGCTCTTTCCTGCTGGAAGGTCCAGGTGGAGCTTCATGGTGGGAAAGGGCCCTGCTTTTCTGGACAGGAGGAAGCAAGCGCGTCTGTGAGCTGGCCAGCCATGCTGTCGTCCCTGCCCGCTTAGAGCCCAGCTTCTCGTACTTGAGAATCCTCAGCGCCCTAAGGATGTTATAACCCTCCTTGGCCTGCAGGTTGAGAAACACTGCGTTAAAAATGAACGGCGGTGAGGGCCGGCCGAGTGGCTCAGTTGGTTAAGAGCTCGCTCAAGAGTTTGAGCTCTGAGCAACAGCGGTTTGAGTCAGCCCGAGCTGAGCAGCCGCTGAGCTGCCAACAGGTGGCGGGATGGCTCAGCTAAAAAAAAAAAAAAAAAAAAAAAAGAACGGCGGGCACTTCAGGCCGGCTCTTCATTTTTGAGGTATCTACAAAGCAATTGTGAAAGTGAGGTTGAAAATGGGATGCAGATTCAGAGTATTAGTGCCTTTCTCATTCAAGAGTTGATGAGCCCCCCGCAATGTGTCACGAGTGCCCAAGGTTCCCCAAAGCCCAGGTTGAGAACACGTAGTTGAGAGGGATACGCCTTGCTGAGACGGAGGACTGAGACGCGGCTGTTCTGGAGGGCAGTGGAGGATTGGGGAAGGCGGTTAGGCCAGCACACCCAGCGGCCCAGCTCATGTTCTCGGACCACATGAATGAAGCCCCTGTGGATGCCTTTGGTGAAGGTGGAGGTAATGCTCCCCATAGGTGGAAAGCCAGTGAGAGGGAGGGCTGGGTGCTTCTGTAGTTAGGGGGCACCCTCCGCTGGACTCTCCAGGATTCAACCTGACATCTCTTCTAGACTTTTCTCCTGTAGTTAACATGCTCCTTCCTCCTAACCCCCCCACCTTTGCTGGGAGTTTTTTCACTTGCCAGGAAATGGGGGTGCGGAAGCAAGTCCTAAACTTTTCATTAGGTACTTGGAATAAGAAGTCTTCTGGGGTAGTTAGATGAAACCTGCACAGCTCTCACTATTATAAGCTAATTGAGCACTGGGAGCTGCTTGGTGGATGCAATGAACATTTCGCTGGAGTGATTATGCAAGGCCACAGTCATTTGCAGTAACAAGGTAACTCTAGGTATGGAGAGAACTCCCTGAAACTCTTGATTTGCTGGAGTCTTCCTCGGTTGTTTTCATTAATATGAGTCCAAGACAGACAAAAGCCCAGAGACCAGATCTTTTGGGAGGCTGCGATCCATCAGAGATTTCTGCCTGAACAGCCCAGATCTCCTCGTCTGTCTTTTGGAGCCTGATGGGAAAAACCGGGCCCATCTGGGAGAGCCTTGCTGAGCCACTTTTTCATTGATTGAGGTTTGGGGTCCAGAGTGAAAGGCTCTGAAATATAGGGTAGAGAGGGACAGGTGCAGGCTTTGAAAGCCTGGGGACAGCTGACCAGGGGACAAGGAGACTCTCAGGCCAGCATTGTCATCATTGACTGATGCACTGATAGCAGAGCCTGACCACAGATAACAAGGCTAGAATCATCCCCTCTCTTTCTACTGAGGTCTGTCTGTCCTGGGTGAGCAAGGCATGGGCCTGCAGAAATGGGACCAGGACAACAACTTCTGGCGCTCTTTTCTACCCCAGAGGAGTCTTTATGGCAAAATTTTCTTAGACATGCTGTCTTCCCCACACCACCACCCCCACCCCACCCCCTGCCAGAAAGGAGGTGGGAGCCTGAATCTGCCATTCGCAGGTCCTAAGTTAAGTGGGCTGGGCAGGGACCTCTCCGTGCCCTCTGGCAAGGGCCCGCCGGCCTTGCCAAGCTGACATGTCCTCTGGGTGGCCCAGCCCAGCCTCTGGCCTGCTGCCCATCAGTGTTGAATCATGCCCCTCAGAGGACAGCATGTAACTGTGCTTCCAGATATAGCCCCTGCCTCCGCCCCCCTCCCCCCGGGTGACAGGAAGAGTCATTGTCGGGGAGCACTCCATCTTTTTGACACCACATGCCCCGCATAGCTTTCTTCTCTCGCTTCTCAGCCCTGCACAGCCTAGAATTCTGCTCTGAAACATATGTAGAGCTGTTTAAAAAATATATGGGATCCTTTTATTTTTTTATCTTCTCCATCTCCCATTTCAATTTTCAGGACTCTGCCTTCAGTCTCTGACTGGTACCATCGTCTTCCTTCATCTCACTATTATCAAAGTTTGTCACAGTCAGAGGCTGGCTGCATTGAGGCAGGAATGTGGTGTTTGGTGAAACTGTAAAATTAGCTAGGGAAGTTAATGAGGCACCCCGCCTTTGCCTTCCAACAGAGCAGGAAGTCTATGAAGGTGCCTTGAGCACCTTGTCTAAGAAGAGAGGAAAGGGATAAAGGAGGGAATGTAGAAGAGCCTCATGCAGGTGAGTTTGCAGGCCTAGGACCCGGCTGTGGCTTGCTTAGCTGAGGGACCTGAGAAGTCATCCCCTCAAAGCTTCTACTTTGGGGCAGGTGCCACCAACCACTGTGAATCCTTAGGAGTCCTCCTCCCCCACGTCCAAGGATGGCCCTAGACTGCACGCAGTTGGGTATGGTTAGCCATACTAGCGACAATTCTTTTTTTGTCTTGTGCAAGGCAGAAGACACCAAGACTAAACACTTTGTCTCAGAAGGCACCCACAGCAGAAAGAAGACCAAAGACAACAATTATTATGGCAGCTAACGTTTACTGAGGGCCGACAGGTGCTAGGTACCGTGCCAGACACTGTACTTCGTGATCTCATTTGATTCCCACAAACCCATGTGAGGCTAGTATGCTATTATTATGTCCATTTTTGGATGAAGAAACTGAGTTTACTTGTCTAAGATCACCAAACAAGTAAAAGGCACAGTTGGGCTGTAAACCCAAGTCTGTCTGACTCTGAAGCTCTTGGTCTTAACCTCTGAGCCAAAGTTATTTCCATTCCTCTTCCAGGCGGCCCACTTCTTCCCACCCTGAGTTCACGTGACACAGATTGCACACTCGCAAATGCTCACCCGAAAGCTTTGGAAGTCATGGTTTCAAAGGTGCGTGCAGACCTGCCAACAGTCTATTTTCTGCACACACCACATTCTCAGGTCCTCTAATTACACCAAACAAACCTTCCTGTTTTCGAGCGGCAATTCAATGTCATTTTAGTTGTCAGATGCAACTTTATAATGCTTAACATGGGAAAGAGTTACCCTACCTGGACTTTTCACATGAGGTCAGCCAGAAAAGACGAGGGTTTTGTTCTTGTTTTGTTTGCTGAGGAGAGGGTGGTTCATGCTAAGACTGGGCATTAAGTGTGACAGGCAATATTTCTGTTGTGAAAAGTGTGGCATCTTAAGGATTCTGAATTTCGAGCTGAAAATGTCAGTGCTGTAGTTGTAATGTAACACCTCAATTATGGTGCAGGGAGTAAGAAAGAAAGAC
The DNA here is from genome assembly GCF_001890085.2 of Hipposideros armiger. Taxonomy (NCBI): domain Eukaryota; kingdom Metazoa; phylum Chordata; class Mammalia; order Chiroptera; family Hipposideridae; genus Hipposideros; species Hipposideros armiger. The sequence continues at coordinate 367,447 of NW_017732448.1, read as the reverse complement.
TCTGAAACCTGCAAGGTTCTTTAGATCCACAGCCTGAGCCACAATTAAGGTTGCAGAAACACCAAAGGCAAGCCAATGAGTGTCATTTTTAACCAGTTTGAACATTTTACTACTTCCTAACATCAGAAGCACCCAGGCTGCAGAGCCTGCTTCTTGTCCTCAATAAAGTGATTAAGCTGAATGGGTGTGGGGAGTATTATTAGGCTGAGAAGGGCCAAAAATAGAAATGCTCTTGTTTTCTGAAAGTCACAGCAGGCCTGGAGAGATTGGCAGCCTTGAGGTGCCACTGAGGGGCCTGAGGAAGGGGGAGGGAGGGTGGCAGTCCCCTGGGTCTGAGATGGGGTGGTTGGTAGGTGTTGTGACGGGCAAGCCAGGTGATGGGCCCCTTTCCCAGCTGTCATCGAGAATAGAGTATCAGTGGAAGCTACGGATTGGTTGCTTCTGCCTTGGTTTGAACAACCCCTCAGGGGTGTGTGTGTATGTGTGTGTGTGTGTGTGTGTGTGTGTATTTGTGTGTGTAGTAATGAATTTAAAGTAACTGACAATACCGGAGTCTAGGATGAACACCCCAGCCTAAAATTTACATATTCAGCCCCAAAATAATTGGATTTACTTGGTCCTCTTGGGTGGAAAGGGGTCCAATTTGGGCAGTAAGTAAAGGCAAGTTATAAGGGGCACATACAGAGAGAGGTGGGGAAGGGAAGAGACCCTCAGAGCCCAGAGTGAGCATCTACTCTGCAAATCCTTAATTAACTAGGATGAATGGAATAAAGGGACTTTTTGGTAAACTGAAGGTCAACCAAGAACCTTGTCTATTTCAGTCTTTGTAGTTTGCTGTCATTCACCATGTGAAAGTTCATTTTTTCTCCTTTAAGTGAATAAGTTGATTGTTTTTTATGATAGAATATTTTGCTTAGAAGTCAAAGGGGAGAATGCTAGGAAGAGAGCCAGTCATAAGGATATTCTTAATTGGGGTTTTGTTGTAAGTCAGTGTGTGTGTGTGTGTGTGTGTGTGTGTGTGCGCGCGCAAAAAATTCATTATATTTTGCTTTGGAAATGTTTTTATTTCCAGTTTTATTGAGAAATAATTGACATACATCACTGTATAAGTTTAAGGCATACAGCATGATGGTTTGATTTACATACATTGTAAAATGATTATCACAGTAGCTTCAGCTAACATTCATAATTTCATAATAAAGAAAAGAGAAAAAAAGAAAAAAGAAGAAAAGAATTTTCCTCCTTGTGATGAAAACTCTTAGGATTTACCCTCTTAACAACTTTCCTATGTATCATATAGCAGTGTTAGCTATGGTCATTATGTTGTACGTACATTACATCCCTAGTACTTATTTATCTTGTAACTGGGAGTTTGTGCGTTTTGATCACCTCCCTCTAAACAAATCCCCTTTTCCCCACCCTCTGCCTCTAGTAACCACAAGTCTGATCTCTTTTTTTATGAATTTGGTTTTCAGATTCCACATATAAGTGAGACCATACAGTCTTTCTCTTATCACTTAGCACAATGCCTTCAAGGTCCATCCACGTGTAGCAAATGATAGGATCTCCTTTTTTTGGCTGAATAGTATTCCATTATACCAGGAGTGCCAAAAAAATGTATGCAAGTGGACACTTTGGACAGTGTTGCTCAAGCAGTGGTTTGCTGTAATCACAAATGTCTGGACGCTGATGGCAACCACTTTGAGCACCTCTTGTAATTGCAGAAGTCAAAGGTGACTTGTATTCATTCTTTGTTATTGGTATATATTGAGTATTACAATGTTAACAGTTTTTTCCTTTCTTAAAATACGTATACATTTTTTTTGGCACCCTCTGTATATACCACAACCTCTTTATCCACTTATCCATTGATAGGTTGTTTTCACATCTTGGCTATTGTAAATAATGCTGCAGTGAACAAAGGGGTGCAGACATCTTTTTGAGTTAGTGTTTTGGTTTCATTTGGTTATATTCCCAGAAGTGGAATTGCTGGATCACATGGTACTTCTATTTTTAATTGTTTGAGGAACCTCCATACTGTTTTCCATCGTGGCTGCACCAATTTACAATCCCACCAACAGTGCACAGGGTTCCTTTTTCTCCACATCCATGCCAGCATTTATCACTTATCTTTTTGATGATGGCCATTCTAACAGGCATGAGGTGATATTTCATTATGGTTTTAATTTGCATTTCCCTAATGACTAGTGTTGAACATCTTTTCATGTACCTTTTGGCCTTCTGTATATCTTCTTTGGAAAAATGTCTGCTTAGGTCCTTTGCCCATCTTTTAATTGGATTATTTGTTTTTGTTTCTTGCTATTGAGTTGTATGAATTCTTTATGTATTTTGGATTTTAACCTCTTATCAGGTATATGGTTTGCAAATATATTTTTTTATCCTGTAGGTTGCTTTTCACTTTGTTGATGGTTTCTTTTGTTGTATAGAAGCTTTTTAGTTTGATATAGTCCCACTTATTTATTTTTTATTTTGTTGCTTGTGCTTTAGGTGACATGCCCAAAAAATTATTTCCAAAGCCCATGTTAAGGAGCTTTGTTCCTATTTTCTTCTAGCGTTGCATGGTTTCAAGTCTTTAGTCCATTTTTTTTTTTTTTTTTTGCTGGCCCACCCTCCCCCTTTGGCAGCTCAGCGGCTGCTCAGCTTGGGCTGGACTCGAACTGCTGTTGCTCAGAGCTCAAACTCTTGAGCGAGCTCTTAACCAACTGAGCCACTTGGCCAGCCTGTTTAGTCCATTTTGAGTTAATTTTTTGAATGGTGTGACATAGGGGTCCAGTTCATTCTTTTACATCCAATTATCCCAGCACCACTTATTGAAGAGACTATTTTTTCTCCATTGAGTATTCTTGACTCCCTTGTCAAATCCCAGTTGATCATACATACTTGGGCTTATATCTGGGCTCTCAATTCTGTTGTGTTGATTTATTTGTCTGTGTTTGGAGAGTGATGCCTCCTGTATTGTTCTTCTTTCTCTGAATTTCTTTGGCTACTTGGGGTCTTTTGTGGTTCCATATAAATTTTAGGAGTGTTTTTTTTTCCTATTTCTTTAAAATGCAGAAAATGTGATGTATCACATTGATTATTTGTATATGTTGAATCATCCTAGCTTCCCAAGGATATATCTTACTTGGTCATGGTGAATAATCCTTTCAAAGTGCTGCCGAATTCAGTTTGTTAGCATTTTATTGAGAAATTTTACATCTATATTCATCAGGGGTATTGGCCTATAGTTTTATTTTCTAGGAGTGTCCTTTTCTAGATTTGGTATTAAAATAATGCTGGCCTTGCAAAATGAGCTTGAGAGTGTTTTCTCCTTTTTTTGGGAAGAGTTTGAGAAAGATTTGTATTAATCATTCTTTAAATGTTTGGTAAAATTCACCAGTCTAACCATTTGGTCCTGGGCATTTCTTCATTGGGAGATTCTTTTTTTGTTGATTCAATCTCCTTAGCAGTAATTGGTCTATTTAGAATTTCAATTTTTTCCTGATCCAGTCTTGGTAAGTTGTATGTTTCTAAGAATTTTTCCATTTCTTATAGGTTGCCCAATTTGTTGGCATATAGCTATGAATAGTAGTCTCTTACGATCCTTCGTATTTCTGTGGTATCAGTTGTGATGTTTCCTTTTTCATTTATTTTGTTGATTTGGGTCCTCTCTTTTTTCTTTGGTTAGTCTAGCTAGGGTTTGTCAATTTTGTTTATCTTTTCAAACCATCAGCTCTTTTCTATTTTTCTGTTCTCTATATCATTTATTTCTGCTCTAATTTTCATTATTTCCTTTCTTCTGCCAACTTCCAGCTTGTTTTGTTCTTCTTTTTCTAATTCCTTAAGGCATAGAGTTAGGTTGTTGGTTTGGGATCTGTCTTGCTTCTTTTTTAAAAGATTTTATTGGGGAATTGGGGGAGGGGAACAGTGCTGGGGAATTGGGGGAAGGGGAACAGACAAGTTGCTGTTGTTTTGTTCTTCAGTCTAGTTGTGGAGGACGTCGCTTCACTGGCCCATGTTGGTATTATCATTGCACTCTTCTCGGGTGAGGAAGATTGGTCGCTGGTCTCTGGACGGCCGCTCACGGCGGCTCTTGGCAGCTCACTCTGGCTGCTGGCCACTCACGCTGGCTGCCAGCCACACACGATAGCTTATGGCAGCCCACTGCAGCAGGGGCTGTAGCCTGCGCAGTTGCCAGCGACTCACGGCAACCCAGCTCCAGGTCGAGCTGTTGTTCACCATCTTAGCTGTAGAGTGCAACATCACTGGCCCATGTGGGATCCGAACCGGGGACCTGCTGCTCAGAGCTGGCGTCCCAAGCCAGCTCTTAAGCAACATGACGTTTGGCCAGCCCCTGACTTGGCTTCTTAATGTAGACATTTATTGCTATGAATTTTCCTTTTAGAACAGCTTTTGCTGCAACCCATAACTTCTGGAATGTTGTGTTTCCATTTTTGTTTGTCTCAAGAAACTTCTTTATTTCCCTTTTATTTTTTTCTTTGATTCATTGATTGTTCATAAGAGTTGTTTAATTTCCATATGTTTGTGAATTTCTCAGTTCTCCTCTATTGGTTTCTAGTTTCATGCCATTGTGGTAAGAGAAGATACTTGGTATAATGTTAATCTTCTTGAATTTGCTAAGACTTGTTTTGTGGCCTAACATTTGGCCTAGCCTAGAAAATGGCCCATGTGTGATTTAGAATATAGATTCTACTGTTGTTGTATAGAAGGTTCTAAATATGTCTGCTAGGTCCATTTAGTCTATAGTGTTGTTGAAATCCTCTCTTTATTGATTCTCCGTCTGGATGATCTGTCCATTGTTGAGAGTGATGTACATCAGTCTGGAAGATCGGATGTACCTTTTCTTCTGTTAAGTTCTACATGTTTTCATGTCCTGGGGCTCATGCCTCTTCATAACAGCTTTAGGTGGCAGGGAGGGACTAGGAAAATGAAGACCAGGTTACAGATGGAGAAATGGAGGCCAAGTAAATCAGAATTCTGGAATACGCCGAAGTCAACAGCAGACCCAGATCTAGACCCTGGTGCTGCTGGCTCTGAGTCTAGACTGATAAGATAGTGGCATTAATTCCTGGACCAGGAGGTGAGGATTGTTCTTAATAGGGAAGTGCTCAGAGAAGACGGTATGAGCTGAGGAGAGTGGCCTCAGAGCTTATGGGAATGATCCTCTAATTCCGAGTGAGCCAGAGCATGGAGAATAGCAAAGGACTCGAGCACACTGCCTTTGGGACCTTTTTTTACTGGGTTGTCGGAAAAGTCATGACGTATTTTTGCTACGAAAACATAGAAAAAAATACATCATGACTTTTCCGACAACACCCAGTAGTTAGGTGGACTTCCCATACTGTCGCAGCGTTTGAGTTAGTTTTTTTTAATCTTTGATACTTAATAGCTATGAGACCTGGGGCAAGTAAACTAAGCTTTTTAAACCTCAGTTTGCACATCAGAGATAATCTTAGAATTAATGGGAGAATTAAATGGCATATAGTATGTGAAATAGTACAGTTTTGATTTCATAATAAATATTCAAGACATGTTGGTTATTAATGTTCTTATTACGATCAATGCGGCAGCAACATTATTGTTCTTATTGCAGGGTAGCCCTTGCAGGACCCCTAGGATCCTGGGAAGGGAAGAGTTGGGGTGCAGTTGCCAAGTGCCAATTACCATTGTTAGGCACCTTCTTGTGCATCATCTCATTTAAACATCTTAACAACTTGTGGCCTCATTTCTGGGTGGTGCTCCCTGGAGTTGTGCAACTGCAAAGTCCTGCTTGTAGGATAGGAGAGATATATCATTACCTCTTTATCAGGTGAGGAAACCGAGGCTCAGAGACATTAGGCTGCTAATGGCTGTTGATGTAGCTGCTGGGGACCTGAGCTGAAATCTCAGATCTGTTGACATCAAAGCCAGCAATAGGCTTGACAGTGAGGTACCTCTGCTGACCGAATCCTGCTTCTTCCTGGCGGCTCAGTCTGGATGTCTGGGCAGGTTGTGGCATGGCTTCCTGGTGGAGCGCTCAGGAAGAGAAACTCCTGTCTGCATAGGGAGTAGCCAACAGACACTGCAGCAAAGCCCTGGTCATGGTTTCTTGGAGAGTACAATGGTTATCACACTCATGACAACATTTGAAGCCCTCTGAAATGCTTTGTTTCTTGTCACTTGAAATAGGATTACCTACGGTATTTTAACTTAAAGCGCGCGCGCGCGCGCACACACACACACACACACACAGTTGCAAGTAGAATTGGAGAGAGGAGCTAGGAATAGGGAGAGAACAGGGGATTCTGAGAAGAGAGGGGGGATGAGGGAATTGTCACTACAGGGATCCCAAGGAGATCCCAGCATTGTGAGAGGACTTGCATACTTTTCAGTCAGTGAGCAGTAAGGAGGAAAGATCCTGCTAGGAGAAAGGGAGGGAGGACCAGAATGCAATTAGGGTTCAGGAAGGCTGACCTCTCTTCCCTCTGAAAATACCTCAAGTGAAAATTTAATTGGCAAGAGTGTTGGGGGACGTTGGGGGACTGGGGTGGTGGCAGACATCAGCTTGAAATTTGTGGATAGACAGGGTTTTGATTCTGGCCATCACCCCTGGAGCAGCCTGGTTTTGCTTTTCTTCATAGTTCCTGCAGTATTCCTATCCTGGGGAGGTGTGTGGGGGTCGGATCCCCCTACACCAGATTTCAGGTGAAGGCCTGTGACAGAACTCTGGAGGCATTTCAGAAGAAAGGAGCAGGGTCCCTGAGGCTGAGAGGAGGAGGCCATAGTCTCAGGAAACAAACAGAGCTTTGAGGCTGCTGCATGCTGTCAGAAAGCCTGCTTTACATTCTGAACCTCTCACCTGAGAATCCACAAGTGGAGACCAAGGAGGACGATGACTGCTGGTATCCAAGGATAGAGGGGCTATCCCATTAAATCATGGCAGAAATCCCCACCGGGGTTTTTCTGTCCTTTTAACCTAGTCTCTAACAAATGCCAAGACTGAAGTGCTACCTCTTTTAAACAAAACAAAGCTATGAAAACCTGAAAGCTTCAGTGTTCCGTGGAACTCAAGGGTCAGCCTCTGCCTCAGGCTCATAGGCTCAGCCCGACTCTGGCTAATGATTCTCCCAGTGTCTGGACTGTGTTCCACTTTGCCTGCCTGATAGAGCGAGGTATTCCCCTTGAGAAGGAATCCCCTGGCTGAACCAGGGAACCCAGCCCCATCCATCCAGCACCTTCCCATCACCAAAGGTTGTAAGCCTTTGCGCTCCCTTCACAGCCACATTTAGCTGTCTTTGTCCTCTGCCTCCAGCTTCTTCTCACATGACCCCTGTTCATCTTTTATTCTCCCTTAGAGTTGCCCTGATTGAAAACTTGTCATTTATAGATGGAGAGGTGAAGTGACTCACCCAAGGCCACGCAGATCAGGCAAGAACAGTTAGGACTCTGAGTCCATTTCTCTTTGTGAGGCTTCAGAAACGATCGGGTGCTCCTGACAAGAAGATCCCTCCTTGAGACAGCTGTCCACCTGCCTCATCTTAACGGTGGCCGTTTCTGTCACCCCAAACAGCCAAACACTATGTGTACAAGAGCCCTGGAGAATGCAGTCTCACCTATCTAGGCCATTTACTCATTGCAGGTGGGCCTTCCCCCAGGAACAGTGGGGCCAGAATATAATGGGCTGGAGTTTCTGAAGGCTCAGGCCAGAGACTGGCCTCCTGGAGCTCATCAGCTGATGAAGTAAAATTATTTCATAATCATATTTAGGTACCCAGTGTGTGCCAGGGACTCCATATAGATTCTTGTTTAAACTGTCTTGTGAGGATTAATAGCCCCATTTTAAGAAGGAAAGTGAGGCTACAAAGTTGATGCTGGGACCATACCACCATTGAATGGAAGAACCCCAAAGCCATGTCTGACCACTAGCTGCTGTAGGACTTCACCTCGGGGAGATCTCCAAGTTGGCACAGGTCTGGAAGGAAGTCCAGTGCATCACAGCAGGGGCTGACATTCCCACCATAAAAGAGGTGTTTGTGCCATTGCATTAATTGCCACCATACCTTGACTAGCCAGTGATGGAAGTAGCCGGGGTAAGAAACAGGTTAAAGGCAGTGGTAAGGTGACCCCACCCCCACCCCACACCCCAAACCAGTACTCTTAGATCTCAGGAAGATTTGCATGTTGTTGTTTTCACTGCAACAGATTTACATCTTACTTGTATTTTATTTAAGACAATTCACCATAAGTAGGTTTGTACTTATCTTAGGATGCCGTAAAACTTGGCCATGAGTGTTGGGAGCCGACTGGAGAGGTGCCATTTCTTTGATCTTCTTGCAGGGCAGGTTGATTGGGCCCTGTCTTTACTTGTATATTGTTGGTTTGTATACAGGGTTCTTGGAGCTGCACAATCATCAGTGTCATCTGCCTTTCTTTATCTTATCTACTCCTTAGAGAAAGTCTGCTGAAGACTTGTCCATAGTGGATGTCTTTCCTCCCTTCCTTTTCTCTTTGTGTTGTGGTTGGGGAAGTAAGGATGTTTTAAATGTTATGATATGTTTATTGCATGCCTTTGACGTTTGCGTGGGTCTCAGACATGGACGTTGAGGGAGAAAGTAATGGTAATAATGATGATCTTAATGACAGCTGGCGTTTACTGAGCAGTTAGTATATGCTAGACATGGTGTTAAGGACTTTACATATACTGTTTATATTAATCTCTCAACCCTGTGAAGTAACTGCTGTGTGCCCAATTTTACAGGTAAGGAAACAGGCCCGGAGAATATAATTAGCTTGCTTAGGGTGGTGGTAGAATCAACTAGAAGCAGTAGAGCCAGGACTTGAACCCCGGTGTTTTTTATTGCAGAGGAAGGATTCTTAACTTCTCATACACAGCTGTATGTTGAGTGTATGTGTTTACACTGGCCAGAGCCTGTGTTTCTAAGCCGATTGGGTTACTGCTGGTGCTAAAAGTGGTAACAAAGGAGCTTTCCAAGGCTCTCTGGGCTGAGAATTGAGTTGCAGGGATAAGGGACAAGGTGGACTTCTATTTTCTCTGTGGGATATGAGCAGGACCACACGATCCCAGTGGAAGCCAAGGGCACCAGGGCAACATGGAACCTTCTGGTAGAATGAGATTTATTAGGTGGGATAAGAAATGTTCTCTCAGATCAGAGATGCCTCAGCATTTCCTTTTGACCCATTCCAAGGTCTCATCTTATACAGAACAGACATTGTGCCAAAAATGAGGTGTCCAGCCACTTACCAGGTCTTTGGTGGGAAATTGATTCTAGAGATCTGAAACCATGCCTCCCACAATCCCCGGTTACTCCCCTATGTCTGTTGTGGCAGCCTGGGAGATGCCCTGGTGGCTTTCTCAACCCTCTCTTTGATGGAAGCCCTCCATCATTAGTTCCTTCCCCCTCCCATCCTGTAGTGAGGCCAGGCCTGAGAACCTTGCTCCCAGTTCACTGTCAAGTAGAACTGCCCTCAAACCATATCCTAGGCCAGTTTGATAGGGCTGATTGTTTTCCATTCAGCCCCCATGGGCTCACCTGCTCACCCCCGTCTCTCTCCCCTGAACGTGTGTTCCTTACAGAGATTCTGGTTCCGTATCAGTTTTTGTTTTGTTGATAAAGGAGAAAGAGCTAGAGAGAGTGCAAGAGAGCACGCCTCCCAGCTCCTCTCGGGGAGCACACATCTCCTTGAGTGAAAGAACACGCAGTGCTGGCCTTTGGAACTGGCAGCCAGTGTGCTGTTCTCTGTCTGATAAGAGGTACTGTAAATAAAACTGTACACCATGGTCCGCTGTAAAATGCCCGCGTCTGTACTCATTGTTCTGACAGCTTATGCTTTTTTTGGGTCTGCTGTTTTGGTACACTCTGTACTTCCTTATGTAAGCAGGCATGCATATCTCATCAGAACATTCAAGATGTTTATTTTAAAATCTCAAGGAATTAAAAGAAAAAGGACACATTACTCAACATTAGATGCTGGCAAACGTTAGGTGATTTTTCAGTGGTTCCTTTTTTAACCCCCCCTTATTAGCATAGGGCGGGAGAGGTTTTGGAGAGGGAGGGATTTTGAGTTTTTTTCTTCTCTCCTTGGCGGCTGCCTTATTTACTTCAGAGAGACACCAGCCCACATCTGATTGTGTTCCACCTCTTTTGCCCTTCCTGGATGCTCAGGACCCCTGGCCCGTTTCTGGTGGGGAAGGCAAGTAGAGAGGAAGACTGTGCTTTGCCAAGAAGGAGAGGCCCGAAGTGGTGGCGGGGAGGGCAGCTGCTGGGAGCCTGACGTGCTCCTGCTTCTGCTGGATTTCAGCTCTGTTGTCGTTGGAATGCTGGCCATGTAGAGAACGCTTTATGGTTTTGAGAGTGCTTTCCTGGCATGTCCCTCTTGTGATTCCTGAGAGTCGGGGTGATCCTTAGCGTAGAGTGAAAGCGGCTTCTGCACAAGGAGGCCTCAGACCAGCTCCAGCCTCCATGCGGGCTGTGGTGGCTGCCTCCCTTCTTTTCACCCAACCGTAACCTGCTTTGAACCCTCCTCCTGATTCTAGCCCCTATCTAGCTTTCTGGAGGCCCCAGGAAGTCAGGAAGAAGGGGGAGAAGAAGGGTGTGGAAAATGCAGAATGGTCAGGCAGCTTCTGCTCCCCCCAGTGTACCGCTGAAGGCACCCCATTCCTCATGTGCAGGATCCCTGGGGGACTGGCGGGGCAAGGATGTCTGTCTGTCTGTGTCGTTAACACTGACTCTCAGATGAACTCAGTATCTGAGCTGGGAGTGGGGGTCACTTGGCAGACCTCTGACAGCCGGTCGAGGGTCCCTCCCGGCCGGCCAAGGCCTTCTTGGACGGGAGGCTGCTGAGTTGTTTCTTTGCTGCAGGGCTGTGAGTCCTGGGTGGCTAAGTGGAGAGCAGAGGGCTTATGCTCCAGAGGAGACCGGCAGCTTCACTTCCTAGTTTTTCCTTTCTTCTCCCCATGACTGCCTGAGTTCTAGCCAAAGACCATGAAAAAGTGGCAGTAGAGAGCCCAGAGTGTGTAGAATAAGGACTCTGCCACCCCCTAGGGGACAGCCTGGCAGTGCCCTGTGTGGCCACTGCCCCCTTCCCAGGCCAGCTCTGCACCCAGGAACCTGGCTGAGGGTTTCTTTGTTTATCAGGCGTTCGGTGAACACAAAGTACACATCAGGCATGGTATAGGGCACCAGGGATAGAGAACAAGACAGATGGCAGCCCCGCTCTCGCAGAGCTTACGGTCTGCCGGGGAAGACGGAACAGAACCCAGCAGCACAGGGCAGGAGAGTTGGGCTCCTGAGGCTCATCCTGGGCGGACTGAAGAGCCGAGTGCTGAGTAACTGCCATACTGACATGTTGGCCCTGTGACAGATGTGCCTGCTCCCCTCAACAAGGCAGTCACTCACTTTTAAATCAGAGGGACAATGTATGCGTGTGAGATGATAGTGAAATATGTCTTTACAAATGTGAGACCTACTTCACCCAAGATAAATGACCCCCGAATCACTGTACATTGAATTTCAGTAAAAAAAATCAATCATACTTTGCACAAAGAAGTTCTTTAAAGGAGTCATGACCCCGCGCCTGACTGGTGATGATGAGAGCTACTACTTCTTTATCTGTGTACTGACCTTGTCACAACCCTCTGAGAGACTGACTCCTGCTGTGCCCATTTCACAGATGAAGCGACAGGCTCACTGAGATTAGGCAACTTGCTGAGGGTCACAACTGGTGATTGGGTTGGCTGGGATTTGACCTGAATCCTGAACTTGAACCACTCTACTGCTTCCCAAGGTATCAGTAGCATCAGTGGGCTTTTATAGTCAAAGAGCGCTTGGTGGTTAACAGAGTTTTATGTTTATTAATATCCATTATCTCTTTCCATCCTCACAGCACCCTCAAGCGAGGCAGGCAGATATGGTCACCCCCATTTTACAGACTGAGAAATAGGTTCATCGAGACATGATGGTGTGTGTGATGGCCACAGCCATGGTGGCCGAGCCGGGCCTGGGACCCAGCTCTCCCCACCTTAGATCTTCCTGTCGTCTCTGTTAGTTCACGGAAATCTGTAGTTGCTACGGAGGCGAGCAAAGGTCTAGTCCACTTCATCCTGTGATTCTCTCTCTTTGCTATTTAATTTCTCTCCCTGCAACTCATCCCTTACTTGACCCCATCTCGCCCTCTCCTCTCGCTGACTCCATTCCCGCCAGCTGGCCTCCCTGTTCTGCCTTTGCCTGGAATGGGATTTCCCCATATAGTGGCGTTGTTCTTCCTCCCTCGCCTTCTTCAGTTCTCCACGCAGATGTCAGCTCATCAGTGGACTCCCCCCCCCACCCCCGACCACCCCATAGAAAATAGCAGCCCCTGGCACTCTTGAACCTCTTCACTTAACTTATTTCTCCTTTTATTACTTATCACCACTGTCTATTTACTTTTTAAAAACGTGCCTTCTCCTCTAGAATGCAAGCTCCTTCAGGGCAGGCATTTGCTCCTTTTGTTCAGGTACTGTAATTCCCTCTTGGCATATACTTAATAAACACCCAAAAAAACAACCCCTGTATTCAGGAAGGATATGGTGAGGCGTGGTCATCCCCAAGCTGTATCCTGGAGTTCTTCCCACTCCAAGATGAGACCCAGGAAGTACTGTGGGGGGTAAATGCTGCTGATGTGTCCACACGTACCCGTGTGTTTCACGGGCATGACCACCTTCCTTCCCCCATCGCCCCCTCACAGCGATGCTTTATAAATGTATTAGTGGTTGAATGATGTCACCCGCATGCATTTTGGGAATAGCCATGTGGTTTATACACACTTGGGTTGCTTTGAATGCAAACCTGACATCATACCGAAGGCAGCAGTGAAACAGCATACGCACAGTAAACAGGCAGAGACTGTCTTATTGATTAACAGATGAGGCCTCTATTATCGATCAAAGCTTGGCGAGGAAATTTATCACTTTTAATTTCAGGGCTGCCAAATATTTCTGCCTCTGAGCCAGCCATTACAGAGACCATTTAAAGGCACACGCCTCCTTGTGGGGAGAGGGGTCTGCCTCTTGTTGCTGACTGGTGTGTCCTGGAGCTGCCCATCTTTGCTGCTGGGCTCGCCCTGGGGATGGGAGGAGTTGGGGTTGGGGTACGGGGTGTACTAGGGCTTCATGTACGGGAGCCGCTGTCTGCGGTGTCGGTGTGTGATGAAGGTTCTGACTTGGGCCGACTGAGGACAGGAGACTTTCACACACTCAGCTCAATTTTGCGACTTCAGTGAGGCAGGAGTAGATGGGGGAGGACTCCGAGGACTCCCAGATGTGGTCGGGCTTGGGCCAAGCCAGCAACCTTGACTAGATGGTGTGTGCTTATCTGTTTTATCTTCATCTGCACTTGTCTGATGGCACATATCCGGCCCTTTATTTCCTACCTGCCCTTCTTCCTTTCTCTCTGCTGCTCAGTCATTAAAGCAGACGCTGAGACAGCCACATCGATGACTGTTTTCTAAGAACCCTTCCTACCACATCCCTTTGAAGCTGTGTGCTGGGGCCTCCTCACCCCATTGCAGGGCTCCACGAGAAGGCGGGCCTCCGGGGTCCCCTCCCCTCTCCAGTCCTCGCTTCCCTCCTCGGGCCTCTTCCCTTTTCTTCTTTAGGGAGCCGTGAGAACTGATAGAATCAAAGAAAGAAATACCATTAAAATCAGATCCTTTACAGATCTGCGGAAAATCATTGCTGGCTAATGATTTGGGGCTGAGGGGAGTTTCTCTTGGTGAGGGGGCTGGGGCCTCATCCCCCCCAGTTTTCCTGCTCTGGCCCTTTCTGCTCTTTCAGGCACATGCTGCATTTCCAGTATAAAGGGATGAAAGGTGGTCCTGACTGCCACCTGTATGAACACACAGTGTGACTGCTTGTCCATCAGGTTTCTTGGTTTGCTTCAAAGCTCTCTATAAGCTACTTATAGGTCCTTGGCCCCTGGATGCCCTACATCTTGAAGGGACACCCAGAAAGGATCGTGGTTTTCTCCCTGCCTTTAGGGAGGGAGCCAGCCACATAAGACATCTCCAGCCACCTAAGACAAGTGACAATATTTGCTTTTAAAGCATGTAAGGAAAAGCGATTTCATATCTTTCCTGGAGCATTTTATGACTCACTTATTCAGTCAGTCAACTAATATTTATTGAGCACCTACTAGAAAGTATATCCTGTTTGTCATTAGGAAAATAGACAAGGTCAGCGTCTTCATAAGGCCTGACATTCTAGACCTACCTACCCTAGGATCCTAATACCCTTCACTGGCAAGAACTATTTATTGGAGATTAAGTCTATACTGGTGCGACTTGTGCTCTGAGTTCTTGTCCTTAAAGGTGTGCAAATACTCCAAGGTGGAGGTTTTAAGCTTTTTTAAAAAGTAGTGGAACCATTCCCACCCCCCCACCCCACCCCCATCCCCACTAACCTTCAAGTCAAGCCGTTGTTTCAAATAGAATTTTACATAAAACCTTGATGTATACAAGGGGTAAATTGGATTTTCACTTGTTTGATTTGGGGGAAGGAAGCCCAGAGCCCACCGTCTTATCCATGTAGCATCTTTGCAGATGAACCCTAGGGAGGCTGAAGGGTACCAGGATGAAGGGCAAAGGCTCTGATGTCAGGCTGCCTGGCGCGGCGTCCACCGCTGCTGTCACCCACTGTGTGACACTGGGCTAGCTACTTAACCCGCCTGAGCTTGAGTTTTCTCATCTGCTAAATGGGGGTAATAATAGTAGGTACTTTAAAAGATTGCCAGCATCAAATGAAAGGATATATCTTAAGTACTTCGCCTCCTGTGGTATATGATAAAGCCTCAGAAACTCGGAGACGGTTTGAAAACAGCACTAGGCTGTTTTCTACCATAATACGTGTAAGAAATAATTCTGCCTCTTACGAACTCGGATTCAAAACTAAACTACAGGCACACTGAAAGAAGTGCTAAGATGTGTTGAAAGGAACAAAGTTCAGCAGCAGGCTGGAACGGGCAGAGCAGGGAGGGCTGGAGTGCTTGGTGCATGCATACTCCAGCCTCGAAAATGAAATGGGACTGGAATAGACAGAGGAATGAGAGCGGGCATTGCTCAAACCAGAGACTCAGGGAAGGTCAGGCAGCACCCAGAGAGAGGGGCCAGTGAGAACAACTCCCTGTGGAGCTGGACCGCTAACTGGGCCAGGTTACGGAAGACCATGAAGCCAAGTAGAGGAATTTAGACACAGTGTGAGCCATTGTATCTTCTTGAGCAAGGAAGTGTGAGGAATCAAGTGGCCTTCAAGAAGCCTGCATCTATTGGGTAGATCAGAGGGCAACTAGTGTAGCAACCATCCTTGAGTCTTCTGGGCATGACCTACCAAGGGCCTGGATAGGGGCAGTGATTATCAACATGCCGTGGAAGCGATGCATCTAGAAGACATTTTGAAAGAAAACCACCAAGGCTTACAACAGTTCCCCCTGGATGAGATAATCACACATTAGAGCCTTGAAGACTATTAGCAAGTAGTAAGAAGTCCTGTTTATCTTGACACTGTGACATTGTCACTTTGAGCTTTGGAAATAATGGTTCTTAAAAAGTTTTTCAAATTAAATCGCACTGAATTGATTTAGTTTATTCCACAAATATGTACAGTAATAATTCCCACTGGGGGTCAGGCAGTTGTAGCTATGCATCAGATGACATAGTCCCTCCCTCAGGCTTACAGTGTGTCCGGAGATGAAGACAGGTCCTCGGGCATTTATAAGAGAGCGTGGGTGAGGCTATGAGCTGGAACTTACAGGGTTCTGTGGGAGCATAAAGAAGGACTACCTCCCCCAGACACGGGGCACGGGTAAAGAAGCTGATGCATAAATGATGAATAGGGGCTTGCTGTACTCTGGGGCCACGTAGTGGGGCAAGAATGTCAGAGCCAAAGGAGGTGCAAAAGAATGTGCAAAGACCTTGCAGTGAGAAAGAGCATGGCTTCTCCAGGGAACCAGAGCAGCTCAGTCGGGCTGGAGACTACAGAGCAAGAGTGAGGAATGAGACCAAACTAGAAAGATAAGTACATCAAGAAATGCTTTGTGAGTCATCATGAGGAGTTTGGACTTTATCCTGAAGGCACTGGGGAGTCATTCAGACTTTTTAATGGTCAGCTGCAGGAGGTGGCTGGGATAGACAGTGAGTTTAGTTTTGGACACACTGAATTAGGGGTTTATCCAAGTAGAGGTATGTCAGCAATTCCTCCTTTCCCATAAAGTATAATCTGGGCAACAGAGCACATTTCCTCTCACTGTATCATTTACTCCTTTCCTTCCCTCCCCTGGAGCCAGTCCCCCAAAGTCCCCTTCTTCTTGGGGCATCTCATCTGGAGTCCATCTCTGTTTGTCTTGATTATTCCAATTTTGTTTCCTCTTCTCTCTGGGAGGTCCTTAGATGGGGGTATTTGGAGTTCAGTTGGATGGGTGATCCCACCGTAGAGGTAGGGTTGGTCTGGCTGCTGGGGCGGTGGATTATTGCTGACTCTTCACACGTGTTCATCCCCCTCCCCCAGTGTCCACCTACATAATTTTGGCCCAGGACCCCACCTCCTAAGGAATATCACTCTTGATAATAAGTAACCGCCTCCCCTTTCTTTCAGCGGGTGCCAAAGCCTTTGTCTGTGATCAGTGCGGTGCCCAGTTTTCAAAGGAGGACGCCCTGGAGACACACAGGCAGACCCATACTGGTGAGTTGACTTTGATTTCCATTCTCCAGGCCCTCCACAGTGTGACCGTGCATGGGTATGAGGTATCTTGGTGGCCCCCTCTTTCAGCAAAATGATATCCAGTCATTTCCTGGAGCAGCTGTGAGTGGGGATGGCTGTGCCAGGCTCAGGTACTCTTGCTTGTGGGGCTGCCTGGGCAGGAATTTACTGGTGTGACTTTGCCCCTTAAGAACAGCTACCCTGGATTAGGCCAAGACCTCTGCTTCTAGTAGGCCACTGAGGTCCCGTCTTTATGGAGACCTCTAGTATGCTCTTGTCGAGACCTTAGAAAGTCTGCGATGTTGTCTAAGCATCCCCTTTCTTCTGAAGGGTTAGGAAACCTCTCGTACCCCATGTGACTAACTGAAACCCTCGTGTGGCCACACTGGGCCTGTCCTCCCTCTGCAAGAGTCGAGTCATTGTCTAAAAAGAAAGCAGTCTGTACTAAGGGTGCATTTAAACAATATCATTATAACAAGCAACAGTATCACTTTATTTGATTTAAAAGCATTGATTTCACAGCATCAACATCAGCTCATCATTGTAATCTGCGTCACTGTCGTCGTCCCATCGTCATCACTGTCATCGGCGTACCTTACATTTACTGCACACTTACGATGTGCCAGACACTGTTCTCAGTGCTTGCCTTGATCTCATTTGGCCAACCTTTCAGCAACTCTGTAAGGTGGGGGGCTACTCCTGTGTCATAGATGAGGAAACTGAGGCTTAGAGGAGGGAAAGTGACGTGCCAAAGTGAGTAGAGGGAATGGGAGTATACGGCTTAGGCTGCCTGGCTTTAACCCTGGCTCTGCCACTGACTATTTGCAGGACCATGGATAAGTTACTTAAACTGTCTTAGTTTGGGTTTCCTCCTCTGTTAGAAAAGTGAAGTAATAATAGTACCTACCTCACAGTATAGAGTTTTCATAGGTATTAGCTAAGATATTTTATTTGAAGTGCTTTGCAGAGTGTTAAGCTCATAGTAAGCATTCAATAAATAGTAGTAGATATATTTAATTTAATAAATATTTTTTGAGTTCCTACAATGTGTCCGGCATTGTTGGGGCATTTAAGGTAAGTAACATATGAGACGGACAGCATTCCTCATGGAACTGAGATTCTAATAGGGAGACAGTATAGGAAAATACATGTATAATATAGTTTCAGGTTATAATAAGTGGTAGTAAGAAAAAATTAAGCAGGATAAGGGGATAAAGAGTATTTTAGACCAGCAGGTAACATCTGAGCAAAGTCCTAAAGTGAGCGAGTGAGCCACACAAAGGTTTCAAATATTTGCAAATCATATATCTGATATGAGACTTAAAGTTACAAAACATAAAGTACTCTTATGACTCAATAATAAAAATACAGATAACCAAAATAAAAAATGGGTAAAGGAGCTGAATAGACATTTCTCCAAAAATGGACAAATAGTCAATGAGCACATGAAAAGATGCTTGACACCACTAGCCATCAGGGAAATGCAAATTAAATCTCAGTGAGATACCACTTCATACCCATTAGGATGTGGCTATAGTAAAAATACAGACAGTAAGACGTATTGGCAAGGATGGAGAAATCAGAACCCCCATACCCTGCTGGTGGGAATGTAAAATGGTGCAGCTGCTTTGGAAAATAGTCTGGCAATTTCTTAAAACGTTAAACAGAGTTGCCATATGACACAGCAATGCCATTCCTACGTATGTACCCAAGAGCGTTGAAAATGTACATCCACACAAAAACTTGCGTATGAGTTTTCATAGCAGCAATATTCATAATAGCCAAAAGGTAGAGATAACTCAATGTCCATCCACTGGTGCATGGATAAACAAAAGGTAGTTTCTCCATACAATGGACTATTATTTGGCTATAAAAAGGAATGAAGTACTGATAACATTCTACAACGTGGATGAACCTTAAAAACGTGATGCTCAGTGAAAGGAACTAGACACACAAGGCCATGATTTCATATATATGAAATCATATATGAGTTTTATTTATATGAAACATCCAGAATAGGCAAATCTATAGAGACAGAAAGTAAATTAGTAAGTTCCAAGGGCTGAGGGAGTTGGGGGAAAATGGGGGTGGTAGTTAATGGGTACGGGGTGGGGTCTTGTACTAAATGTTCTAAAATTGATTGTGGTGATGGTTACACAACTCTGAATGTATTAAAAAGCACTGAACTGTATACAACTCACCCTTAACAACATGGATCCGCTTATACGTGGTTTTTTTTTTTTTCAATAAACATCTGTACTATTTATGATCTATAGCCAGGAGTCTGTGGATGTGGAGGGCCAACTGTATGTGTTGTTCTACACCATTTTATATAGGGGACTTGAGCATCCATAGATTCTGGTATCTCTGGGGAGTCCTGGGACCGACCAATCCCCCATGGACAACTAAGTTTTGGAGGAGTCAGAAGTTATATGTGGATTTTCAATTGCATGGGAGGTCGGCACCCCTAATCCCCCCATGTTGATCAAGGATCAACTGTACTTCAAAAGCATGGCTTGTACATTGTATGGTATAGGCATTATATTTCAGTAAAGCTGCGCACGCGCACATGCATGCACACAAACATTTATAGAGAAGGGGAAAAAAATCCATTGGAGGATTTTGAATAGAATGACATGACTTGATTTATGTGTGTTTAAAAGATCACCCTGGCTCCTGTGTTGATAATTGACCACTGGAGTGTTTCAGTTATCAATTGCCGTACACAGAACCAATCGAACAGTAGATTAACGCAACAGTATGTTATTATCTCAGTTGTGTGGGTTGACTGTGTTCAGCTGGGCAGTTTTCACTTTGGGTCTCGCATGTGGTTGCTGTCAGGTAGTGTCTGGGGCTGGAGTCATCTGCAGACTGGACTGGGCTGGATGTCCAAGACGGCTTCCTTACTCACATTCTGACTCTCAGAGCTCCTCGTGGCCTCTCTCTGTAGCAGAGTAGCCAAGACTTCTCACATGACAGCTTGGGGCTCCCAAAGTCAGGAAGCAGAAACTGCCAGCCCGCTTAAAAGCGAGGCTAGAGGCATACAGCATCACTTCTGCCATTTTTTTTTTTAAGATTTTATTGGGGAATTGGGGGAGGGGAACAGCACTGGGGAATCGGGAAGGGGAACAGACAAGTTGCTGTCCTTTTGGTCTTCAGTCTAGTTGTGGAGGACATCGCTTCACTGGCCCATGTTGGTATTGTGATCATTGCGCTCTTCCCGGGTGAGGCAGTTGCTCGCCGGCCATTGGACGGCCGCTTACGGCAGCTCACGAAAGTACACGCCTGCTGCCGGCCAGCCCCATTGCAGGCTACACCATCGCCTCCTGGCAGCCCAGCTCCAGGTCGAGCTGTTGTTCACCATCTTAGCTGTAGAGGGTGCAGTGTCACTGGCCCTCATATGTGGGATTCGAACTGGGGCCCTGCTGCTCAGAGCTGGTGTCCCAAGCCAACTCCTACCCAACGCGCCACTCGGCCAGCCCACTTCTGCCATATTTTATTGATCAAAGCAGGCAAAGGTCAGCCCCAGATTCAAGGGATGGAAGACTAGACTCCCTTTCTCAAGGGGGAATGACAAACACATCAAGGGAAAGAGGAATTAATGGGAGCCATCTTTGGAGTCAAGCTCCTAAACTGCCATGGGGGACTGGAGTGAAGAAGGAAGACCAGTCAGCTGCTGCTATTGTAATTATTGTCATCAATATTTCCTTGTCCTGCCACCTCACAAAATCTGCCTCTTCTGTGTAGAAAACATACCTCCTAGAACTGGTGTGATGGGCTTTGGATTGGTGTGCCCCAGCCTGTGGCAGTGGGAGGAAAGCTTTCTAGGTGAGTTGTCATTGCAGTCAGCATCTCCCTGGTTCAGTTACAAAAAAACATGACTTGGCCAGAGGATTTTACTCAGGGTTCCAGGGTTGGTTTTCTTGACAGCTAGGGGAGAACCCAGGTCTCCCAGGGTCTCAGCCAGTTTCTTATTGCCAGGTCACATGTAACCAAGAATCCCACTCTGAGAATTCCAACCTAGGGGCTGGGGAGACTGTGGGCCAGCTTTGCCAAGCAGCTTAATTCTGTCCATCCAGATGAAACGTGCAGCAGCAGGGAGCAAGCTGCCCGCTCAGCCAGGGCCGGGGGAAGGGGCCGAGTCCCTGTGGGGTGAACAGAGGGCGATGTTGTTCACAAGCAGACCCCAAACAGTACCTTCTGGGTGCCTGGCACCCACGGAGAATATGGCAGTGATCAACATGGGCACACTCCCTGTCCTTTTTTCCCCAAACGGCTTTATTGAGGTATATATAATTCACATATCATACTGTTCACCTATTTAAAATGTACAATTCAACAGTTTTTGGTATATTGCTCTGTTAATTTTTAAATTGGTAAAATAATGAAAAATTTGCCACGTTAACCATTTTAAGTGTACAATTCGGTAGTGGTAATGACTTTCAGCCTGTTTTTAGAGTTTGAGTATTGATTCAACTTTGAAAGTCAGGAGGCGTCTTAGGACCGATGCCTTTCTAGGATTTATTAAGTTATTGGGAACTTCAGAGTGGTCAGTGCTTTCCAGAAAAGGTTATTTGTTTAAAATATGATTGGAAAGAGCATGGAGTTTGAATCAGAAGCCTGGGAACAGGGTTCTAACTCCACTACCTGGTAGGTGAGTAACTTGGACTTGTTACTTGTCCGTTCTGCCTTTCACATCTCCTCACCTGCAAAAGGAATGAAATGTCTATCCTTCCTACAGCATAGGTGGGGCCCAGAGCATTCAGCCTCACTTTTGCTCTATCCCCAGGTTGAGTACTTGGAGCTCTTGAAAGGCGAGAGGAATGGAAAAAATGAATTTAAACTAAGGATGAGAGACCAAGGTGGGTGCTTTGAGAGAGACTCCCTCCCCGCCTGCGTACGAGCTGTGGGCAAGCTCCCTCTACGTGAGGAGCATTTGGCCACTTCCTAGTGCAGGCAGGCTGGCTTCTGCCGAGCAGAGATGGAACAGCAGCCCTACCCTTAGTGCAGGGTTGGCAACGAGGTGGCTCTTCCTGACACGTGGCAGAGCTTGTTTATCACTTATAGTGCTATTTCCGGCAGAACCACATAGCACCTCAGACTTCTCTAACAATCAATGAAAGAACACAATTTGAAATCTAGTTGCCATCTCTGTTCTAGAAAAGGGGCCCCCACTCCTCCCCAGCAGGAAGGGAGAGGCTTAATTATAAGGCATGCTAAAAGTAACACTCAAGTTATTGGCCTGAGGAAAGCCAGCAGGGTGCCAGGGATCATTGGGGAGCCAACAGGAGAGCAGGGAGAGAGCTCAGAAAAGGAAGAGGCATGGAAACTCTGGGACAGCAAAGTCATGGTAATGCCACTTGATATTCCTGATACCTCAATTTGTAAAACATTTTCTTTCCTCTGTTACACCCACTTAACAGATGAAAATGGAGGTCTAGAAGCCACCCACTAGGAGGTGGAGAGCTGGAACTTGACCCAACCCCAACTTCAGTTCTCTTTCCCTACTCCCTAGCTGCCTGCACCTTGATTTACTGTTGTCCACAGGTCTGGGGTTAAATGATTTCGGGAGAGCTTGTCGGAGACTATTTAGTTCATGGCCCTGTCCTGGGCAGGCTTCATTTGGATCCCTGTGACCCATTTAATTAAAAATCCTCAACTTCCCGATGCCCATTGTCCCCTTCCCCAGATAGGATACAATTTCTCCAAAACAGATTGCGTCTGGGAGTTCCATGCCTAAGGCTGCCATATGGGGAAGTCACCGAGCTAACACGTAGCATCGCATCAGATGGGCAATGATGATGTCGTACATGTGTTCTTGACACTGAAAAATGAATTTAGTAGAAAGCATTTCCAGTTCCATTTTAGCCAAAAGAATGTCCTCTTCACACCTGACCCTTTTGACCCCACTTAACCTGGATTTCTGTCCTGGTGTGTGTGACTCCACTTTACCCTCCCTCCAAGATCTTGGTGGGCTCAACCTGGTGCTCTCAGAGTCCACACTTAGGGTTGGGCTGGGCTCAGGCTTTTTTGTCACACTTCAGTTTTCTGTTTTGGTACAGTGAAGACATTGAGGAGATAAACAGAAATCACTTTACACCTTTTATATTATGACAAATACATATTGCAAAACACTGCTGCTTCCAAAATGTTTGGGTTGCAGAGCAGTGAAGGATTAACAGCTACTCAGCTCCCTGAGATGCTTGTACTTCATTTACACATCAGAATTTTTTTACACTGTTCAGTAAAATAAAAAGTGAGAAAACACACATACACGCATATATACACGTACATGCACGCCCAGTGCACCAGTTGAGTTCTATATCAGGAAGATCTTAAATTAGTAAGTAGTTCTTTAAGTCCAGATAACCTGATAAATACCATTAATGGCTAATTTATACTCCAGGTTTGAAATTTGACACATGGACACTATCTTGGCTCAGGAAACACAAGTGGTTTTGTGCCAGAGGTTTTAATGACCGATCAGTAATATAAATTGCTGCATCACTGAACAGAAATAGCTTCTCCATGTCATTTGATCTGGAAACTTCTCTGGCCAGGCAGCAGTTAATAAATTTAAAAATAATTACCCTCTTTATTCAAAGTCAAACTAATTAGGAGTGGTTTTTACAAATCATAACGTTGTTCAAGCCACTATACATCCCCATTTAGGACTTGAATGGTCCTGGGGGCAACAGATGGGACTGGGTGGCGTTAATTAGAGGGCAGGGGAGATCCCTTGACTGCTGAGCTGAAGGCGAGGGGTTAGGTCAGTTTTCAGCATGCCCTTTGGGGAAGGGAGGAAGCCTTGTAGGTGGCCCGTAACTTCAGTGTTACTTTCAACTCTTTTAATCCAAACGTAAGGAGCTCAGAGCAGCTGCTTTCCCGTGATCTGAACATGGGGAGGTGGGCCAGTGCTGGTGTTTGTGGGCCATGCCAGAGACGATGAGATCCCAAGGAGCAAGAAAGGCAGGTGGGCACACGGCTCCTTGGGGAGGATGGACCTGCCAAAAGGCAGGGGAGTGGACAGGATGGTCTCCAGAGGGCTTTGCTCACTAGGCAAGTCTGGGCCCTAATAGGGTGGATCAGGTTTGTCTTGCAGGCTTCAGGGAAGAGGGGCCCATGGAATGTGAAGTCAGAAGTTCAGGGTTTTTGATGCATAGTGACACGCAGAACTTGGGATCTAGTATCTGTCTAGATTCAAATCCTAGCCCCATCACTTCCAAGTTTTATGACCTTAGGTTGCTTAATTTCTCTGAGCCTTGGTTTCCTTCATTGTAACGTGGGCAATGATAGAGTCTATCCCATAAAGGGTATTGTGAGGATTTAATTTGATAATCTGGGTAAAGGCCTTGCATAGAGGAAACTCTCAGTAAATGGTGGTGGTGGTTACTGTCATTGCATCATCATGATTTTCATCAGCAGCCTTGAAGGACACCCATTTCCACCCACTGGGTAAATGAGAAGGGAAGGGCCAGGTTGGTGGTAATGGTGGTGGAGGAATAGGAATGGTGTACTGCTACTTTGCCAAGGTGGAGATGGGATCTTCCAGGCTCCAACTTGTCCTCTGGCCAAGAGGCCATTTCCCATCTGCCCACAGAGCCAACAGCCACGGGCCCTCCAAGTGCACTTGGGAGAGGTGAGGATGAAATGAAATTCTTCTTATTCAAGACCCTGGAGCCTGGAATACCGAAAGCTGCTCAGAGGGACCACCCCTACCACTATCTAAACATGACACATAAACCTAAGTCAGAGAAGCTGCAGAGCTGGGGTCAGCACTAAGCAGTTGTCTACCCCCCAGGAACATCAGGAATGGGCCCTGCACTTCTTAGAGGAGGCCTCATTGGTTGTTACCTTTTATTTTTTTTAAGATTTCTTTTTTTATTGGGGTGTTGGGGAGGGGAACAGTGTTGGGGAAGGGGCACATTGTGTTTTTTCCAAGACCCATCAGCTCCAAGTCAAGTTGTTGTCCTTCAATCTTAGTTGTGGAGGGCGTAAGTTCAGCTCTAAGTCCAGTTGCCACTTTCAATCTAGTTGTGGCAGAGCGTAGTCCATCATCCCATGCTGGAGTCGAACTGGCAACCTTGTTGTACACTGAGCCATCTGGCCACCCGTCGGCAGCTTGCAGATGCTCAGCTCAAGATGCTGTGTTCAATCTTAGTTGCGGGGGTGGGGGTGGGGTGGAGGGGTGCAGCCCACTGTTCCATACTGGTGTTGAACCGGCAACCTTGCTGCTAAGCACGCGCTCTCGGCAACTCAGCTCCGGCGCAGCTCACTGGCCCATGTGGGAATTGGTGACCCTGTTGCACAGAGCTCGCGCTCTTAACCAACTGAGCCACTCGGCCAGCCCGGTTGTTACCTTTTAA
Organism: Hipposideros armiger; assembly: GCF_001890085.2. Lineage (NCBI taxonomy): Eukaryota > Metazoa > Chordata > Mammalia > Chiroptera > Hipposideridae > Hipposideros > Hipposideros armiger. The sequence goes on along the minus strand of NW_017732448.1, from coordinate 342,334 downwards.
GGCTTGGGAATCCTGAGTCTCCCTGCTAATATCCTGCTTCGTGTGTGTTACCATCAGGAACCTGGGTATTCCGGATCTCATGTCTTCTTCAAGTAAGACCTTCTATGCCATCCCACCTGTGCCCTCTAGAGATGGGGAAGAAATGAGGCGGGCATAAGATGGCTCAGGTCATTCCTGGGAGTTCTGGGGCTAAGAATCTTAAGGGAAGCCTTAGAGGCTCAGGACACTAGGTTGAACTAGATCTCCTGACTTGCCCCAAAGCAATTCACCTCTCTCCTCCAGCTCGTAACCGGCCCCATCAGGTCTGTAAGGTTGGTGACTGGGGTTTGCTGTAGATCAGAGTAGTCTATGCAGCTGGTTCATTCTGTCATCCCTTCATTCGCTATTCCCTCAATTTTAAAGTACCTACTATGTGCAGGGGGCTTTGTGGACGTGATACCTAATGGTGAACAAACCTTGGTCCCTGCCCTCCTGAAGGTTATAGTGTTGTGAAGGAAATCAACATGTAGGGAGAGCTCCCCTTTGGTATAGATCGTATAATAGCTGTATTTTAAGGGGGGTACTTGGAGTTACAATTTTATGAAGTTCTCACTACAGTCCTAAAACATATTTTCCCTACCAATCTTTGCTAGAGAAAATTAAGACCAGATAAGGTTAAGGAAGACCAACCAGCCCATGGTTGAGCTAGAACGTGGGCCTCGGGCTCCTATATCCCATAGCCCTGTCTTCCCGTCCACTGGGGGCCTGGGCGTCGAATCTAATGTGTAGACCAGGGGGTCAGTGCTGCCCGTCCAACAGCCTAGGAAACCATGACTCTGAAGGCCACATTTGAAAAAGGGGGTCACTTAAGAACAAACAAGCCAAACTAGAATTAGGACCCATGAGTTCTTACTTCTAGTCCAAGGCTCTCTCCACTCTGACTACAAAATAAGGACTTTCTTTTACTGGCCTAGAAAAAGTTGCTTCGTTTCCACATTCTTGTGCCACAGAGGAAGCCACTCAACCAGATGCAAATGTTGAGATGTTGGTTCTCATCCTCTTTGTGTTGGCTACAGGAGGGTCCTGTAGTCCAGATACAGCTAGCACATCTGGCAGCAAGGATAGCCGTGCAAGGGGATTTGCTCTCCCCTTCTAGCAGGGAGCAGGCACTGGAGTTAGCCCTGCCACAGGCCCTTATCCTTTCCAGTGTGACGGGGGCCAGGAGGCACTTTACTGCAGTATTGGAAGAAGGAAGCAGTCTCTCTGTCTCTGTTTCTGTCTCTCTGTCTCTCTGTCTCTCTCTCTCTCTCTCTGACCACTCCCTTGGAAGGTACAGAACTGTACCCCCCCACCTTGGTGTTGTCTGCTTACCCCCTCGCTCCTGCTGTATATGCTTGGGGAAAGCTTCAGGGACAGTCTCTGGCCCTGAACTTGAGAGCAGAAAATGAAGTCCTTGTCTAGGGGACCTCCTGTGGCGGGCGAGCATGGGAGGGGTTGCAGCAGGAGCAGGCAGGGAGGGGATTTAACCGGTGAGCAGTAGCATTCCTTCCCTCAGGGTGGCTTCCAACTTCGCTCCTCTTCTGCCCAAGGCCTGGCACAAGGGGCAGCCCTGGGCACTGAGGAACTGCGTCAGGGTGGCTGGCCCCTGTCCCACAGCAGTAGGAAAACCAGCAACTGGCCTGCCCCACCTCACAAGGGCAGCCTTCTGGTGCCCGGCCCCAGAGGAGCCAGGGAAAAGGAGAGGGGTTAGATGATGAGAAACCACTTTATCTAAAACTTGACATGGAAAAAAAAGGCAGAGCGAGCTTCGAACCCCTGCCCACGCTGGAGGGCACTGGGGAGGACAAGGTTATCACATGGACCCGTGGACTCCTTGCAGGTTGGCGTGACCTCCCCATTAAAAACATAATAGCATTTGACTTTTATAAATATCAGGGGTGATTTGTATAGCATTTCACACGGTGTGCCAAGGAATTGAACATGAGAAAGCTCAGGCTTGGGAGCGGCCTCAGGACGTCAGAGGCACTTCGGGGGGGAGAGTCATGTGCTGCTGTTAGTATAGTCCGTGCACCAGCACAGACTCACTCTTGACCTCATTTCATGCTGTTACTCTAAGGGCATGTTTGATGCCTAATATAGAGTTGTATTTTCCGCGCACAGGGCTCTCGGCTCTGTTGGAGCCGCTTGCTGTGGAGCAGGGAAGGACAGCCCAGCTGTCACCTGCTGGTCCAGACAAGCCATCCATCTCTGCTCTTCACCCTAGTGGCTCCCAGGCCCTTCTGGCCACCTTCTGGAGGAGGTTCCCAATGCTTTTCTTTTTTTAATTAATAAACTTTATTTTTTTTAGAGAAATTCTAGATTTACAGCAAAATTTAGCAGAAAGTACAGAGCTCCACATACTTTTCCCCCCACTCGCACAGCCTTCCCCACCGTCGACATCCCCACCAGGGTAGGACATCGTTATAACCGATGAACCTACACACTGACACTTCATTATCACCCAAAGTCCATAGTTTCCATTAGGGTTCAGTGCTGGTATTGGACATCCTATGGGTTTGGACAAATGTGGAATGACATGTGTGCAGCATTGTTGCATCCAGAATAGTTCCACTCTCCTAAAAATCCTTCGCGCTCTGCCCATTCATCACCGCAGTACTTTCTATGTGAAGCGTTGCTGCTTTGGGCAGTGCTTCGAGGGGACCGGTGACTATCTTGGGATTCAAGGAGGAAAATTGACCCGAGGCAGGTTTGGTTCGAAAAGATTGAAACTCATTCACACAGTAGATACCGAGCATCTGCTTTGTGCCAGACATTGATACTGGGCCCTGGGACACAGGTACAGCAGCCAGCAGGACTCACATGGTCCCCACCTGCACCATCCGCCCATCATAGCAGGAAGGACCGTGAAGGTTACTGTTGTGTGTGGAGCATGGCCTTTGAAAGCAATAAAGAATTAGGAGGAGAGAACTGAGTTCTTATCCTGGCTGTGTCACAAGCTTGCTTTATGACACGGGACAAATTGGTTTGTTTCTCTGCCTCTCAAATGTTGGATGTGGGAATTAGGCAAGAAAAAAAAATACTGTTTGGGGGGCTCTGTGGTTCCAAGCACAGCCTAAGATTCTGATTTTTGTGTTGATGGTCTACATTTTTCTCAGCCTCAGTTTTCACATTTGTAAACTATGCTCAGCAATATATGGTTGTCGAAAGGGCTGAATAAAATAATGCACGCGACATGCTTAGCCCAAGGACTGGAATGTAAGACACATGCCTTAAGTGGTGGCTTTTCACTGTTATTATTTTCAGATGTCTACAGTTTTTGGCCTTCCCCAGATGACAGGTATTTCTTCGCTTTATTTAGAAGCTTATTTAACAACAATTTAAGTGCACTCTGTGTCTGAAAAAGGGTTAAAGATGAAGATCTCTTCCTCTTAAAAACTATTCTAGAAATTTGAGGGGAATGATAGAATTTGATCTCTGAGGACTGTTGTTCAGAGCTTGGACTGCCTAGCCCTGCTGCTTGTTACGGATTATCTAATATAGCCATCACAATACCTCTAAGAGGCAGGTTCACTGCCTGTATCACTGACGAGGAATCGCAGGCTCATAGAGGCTTAATTAATGTCGCATTCAGCGGAAGGATTGGAATTCAAGTTCAGGGGCCCTGGTGGTGAGTCTGATGGGACTTTTGGGGCACCCATTGTCCTCCCTGTTCAGAGTTGCTCCTTTCCTGTCAGCATTGTCCTTCCACCAGAGTCCTGATTATCATCCTTAGCCCCTGCCTCCTGGGTTCCACTCACCTCCCTTAGCCCCCGTTCCCGGTCCCCCATGTATCTCCTTTCTACTCGACTCTCCAGCTCCCACCCTTCCTCTCCGGCTGCCCTCCCTTCTTCCTTGTGACACCACCTCTGCCCGATGAAAGAGAGGAGTTAATAAAAACCAATGTGTAACTGAAACTTGAAAAGCCATAAATCGCCTTGTTTTTTCTGGGATGTTGGTAGCATTTTGATTTAATAGTTGGACAAACACAAGGGCCTATTTTATTCAGAGTTTACAGGCCTCAAGGCTGTTATTCTTCCAAATTTAATAGCATTGAAATTGCAGGGTTTGCTATAATTTGCCTATCGCTTTCTGCTCCACCATTGATGTTTATTGTCAGCGGGATGGAATCTCAATCCGACTCACTTAGATAACATGTCTGTTAAACATTTAGATAATTGTACCATCATTAACTTGTCACATTATTTTAAAGATTCGAAACAGAAGCAGGGTAAGTAGAGGTACCAACAGCGGGTGGAGGTGATGGGAGGAGGAGGAGGAGGAGGAAGGGGGAAACCTCTCCTGAGTTAAACCACCAGCAGATGAGAGTTGATTCACGTTCTTGACGTTGCATCGGAGGTGTCTAAGAGGTGTGTGCTGCAGAGCTGTGCCGAGCCAGGCTCAGCTGACCCCTGCGACAGCGCAGATGCTCAGATAGCCCCGGTAGTTGTTTCATCCCCAGCTTGGGCCTTTAGGTACCAAAGATCAATTCTTTAGTTTCCCTTAGGGATGCTGATTACAACATCATATGTAACTAAGAAGCTGAGAACAGCCTCCATGTCCAGAGGTAAGGAATCTGTCAATTACGGTACCTGACATGAAAAGATGTCCATGATATTTGGGTGATAAAAGTTGGTTAGAGAAAACAGGTTGTACAGGGTGATCTCTCTCATTTAATGTAAAACACAGAAGCCATCCTGTGAGATTCTCTAAGACTATATCTATTAAGTGATTATATTTAGAGAGTAGAATTACAGAGCACAGAGGGTTTTACTTTCTGCTTTATCTATTATTATTATTATTTATTTTTACTTATTGTATAATCATTATTATTTACAGGCATATGTGCCATTTATATAATTTTAAAAATTAAGGTCACACTATATAAGTAAGAAAAATACCACCTTTGAGTCTCATTTTTTCCATGCAGAAGGACTTCTTAAAGAAAAGGCTACAAGTGTAAGGAAATAGATTTTGAGAGCGATCCAGGACATTAATATCTCAGCTACGCTGGCAGGTGCCTCAGTTTCCCACTGTTGGGACAGATACATGCTAGATGAAGAACTGAGTACTGCGGAAATAGTGGGCCCATGCCAGTACTCTCAGGTCACAGCAGCTGTCCCAGTCCACCCAGAACCTGACAGAGGAACTAGGTAGCGACAGATTTTCATTACACGTAAGTGAGGACTGAAGTCATACCTGGAGGGGTGACTGAGGCCAGCGATAAATAGGAATGAGTTCCATTCCTCAGAATGGGAGATTCTGGGAGCAGCTAAATGTCACCAATAGTGGGGCACTATGCTTTGCATCCAAAACTGCCCCCTACCCCCCGGCAATTCTGTGTTGTATGCCGCTGGTCCCATGGGGTGACAGGTGTGACTGCCATTCTGTCCGTCTGGTTTTGGGTACCGTGTTCTCTCCTGCATCCCCAGGGCCTGCTGTGTGGCTTGGGCAAGAGAACTCACTATCGCTTCTCACAGCTTCTGTATACCCAAGCAGTGACACAAAGGAATAGGGAGAAAACGCACATGTCAGAAAACAAGGGTTAATGTTTCCATGATTGTACTGTAAATAATGCAGATATTTGGGGTGGGAGGGATAAACAGTGTAAATATTTTATTGACTGTAGGCTAAATAATGTATATATTTAGAAAAGCAGCTTAAATATTTCATACGCTGCAGCACAGATTCCTACGTAGAGGATGAACAGGGCTGGTGAGGCCTGTGGGGTAAGGGTGGGGGTACTGTGGAGCCCGGATGGAAGGGCAGAGGAGTATAAAACTTTGTAATAAAATAATACTTTGCAATAAAAGTATTTGTGTGAGACTGGGGCTCAACAAGGATGGGCAACTGTCAGCTACTGGGAACCCAAGCAGTTGGAAGGCTCATGTGTTTTATACCATCCTTTAAATATCTTGTACTCTTTTATCTTGTTTTAATGTGGGAGAGAGAAAAAATGACAACCTAATAACAAGATTTTATTTTTAAAAAGCAACTTGCAACCCAAGAGAATTGAAAACAATATCCACATAAAAACTTGCACATGAATGTTCATAGCAACATTATTCATAATAGCCAAAAATAGAAACTACCCAAATGTCCATCAACTGATGACAGATAAACAAAATGTGGTATAGCTGCACGATGGAATATTATTCAACCATAAAAAGGAATTTTAACAACATGATGAATGTTGAAACCAGCATGAGAGAAGCCAGGCACAAAAGGCTACGTATTGTATGATGCCATTTATAAAAAATATTCAGAATAGGCAAATCTGTAGAAACAGCAGATTAGTAGCTGCTAGCTAGGGGCTGAGGGGAGGGAGAATGGAGAGTGACAACTAATGTGTATGGAGTTTCTTTTGGGGGTGATGAAAATGTTCTGGAATTAGAGAGTGTTGGCGATGGTTGTACTGCTTTGTGAGTACATTCTAAACCATTGAATTCTATACTTTAAAAGGGTGGATTTTATGATTTATGAATTGTACCTCAACTGCTGTTATCACAGGAGTTGCTAGAGAGGTGGCAGTTTGCAAACTAGTGACTGTTCAGACAACGCGGGAGGCTGTGGTGCCTTTGGAATCATTTTATTCCCAGGAGGCGGCAAGGAGAGGATGGCTCAGATGCCCCGTTCCTCCATTTTCAGAATGGGGAAGGAAGAAAGAATCATGTCAGGACCCTCAACGAAGAAGAATGTGACTGACATCCACAAAGTCAGAAGGAGACTGGGGCGTAGCCTTCTGTGTAGATCTCAAGAAGAAAAGCCAGCCCTTATTTTTTCTGCTTTGGAGGAGTCGTTCTTGCCAAAGCCAGGACAAGGACTGTATGGAGCCAGTTTTACAAAAAAAGAAATCACACAGTAATATGTGCTTAATGTGGAGAAATTAGAAAATACATGTAAACAAAAGAAATGTGTCTTCTGTAGTCCCACCATCTTTTTCTGTTTTGTTTTGGGTTTTTTTTTAAAGATTTTATTGGGGAATTGGGGAAGGGGAACAGCCAAGTTGTTGTCCTTCAATCTTAGTTGTGAAGGGCGCCAATCGCCATCTGGCTGCCCATTGGCAGCTCGCGGCAGCGCAGCTCAAGGTGCTGTGTTCAATCTTAGTTGCGGGTGGATGTAGCCCACCATCCCATGTGGGAGTCGAACTGGAAACCTTGTTGCTAAGAGTGCAAGCTCTAATCACTGAGCCATCCAAGTGCCCATTAGCAGCTCAGCTCAAGGTGCCACGTTCAATCTTAGTTGCGGGTGGGCATAGCCCACCATCTCATGCGGGAGTTGAACCGGCAACCTTGTTGTTAGGATGGTTCAGCTGCTGTCACCAGCTGAACCATCCTGCCACCTGTTGGTAGCTCAGTGGAAGCTCAGCTCGGGCGCAGCTCATTGAGCCATGTGGGAATCAAACTGGCAAGGAATCAAACTGGCAACCCTATTGCTCAGAGCTCACGCTCTTAACCAACTGAGCCACTCAGCCGGCCCTTGTGTTTTAGTTTAAACAAAAATGAGGCGAGAATACAATGTGTGCTACTTTGTTTTTTTTTGTTTTTGTTTTTGTTTTTTTGTTGTTGTTGTTTGTTTTTTGTTTTTTTTTTTAGATTTTTATTGGGGAATTGGGGGGATGGGAACAGTGCTGGGGAATTGGGGGAAGGGGAACAGACAAGTTTCTGTCCTTTTGTTCTTCAATCTAGTTGTGGAGGATGTTGCTTCACTGGCCCAAGTTGGCACCATCATTGCGCTCTTCTCTGGCGAGGCAGATCAGTCGCCGGCTTCTGGACGGCCGCTCATTGCGGCTGCTGGCCGCTCACGCTGGCTGCTGGCTACACACGGTAGCCCATGGCAACCCACTGCCACAGGGAGTGCAGCCTACGCCGTCGCCGGCGACTCACGGCAGCCCAGCTCCAGGTTGAGCTGTTGTTCAGCATCTTAGCTGTAGAGGGCAGTGTCACTGGCCCTCATATGTGGGATCCGAACCGGGGCCCTCTGGCATCCCAAGCGAGTTCTTAACCATCGCGCCACTCGGCCGGCCCAATGTGTGCTACTTTGTAATCTGTTACTTACATGCCAACAAACCTGTATCTTGATGATTATTTTAACGGTTTCTTAGTAGTCTCTGCTGTCTCCGTTCACTTTTTTCTGTAAGCCCTGATACGTATGTCTTACTTGAGCACTGGGATGCCCCCTTTGCCCTCCATGCTTCGGTGGGGGACCAGGCCCTGTATCCAAAGGACCTTTCAGGGACTGCAGGCAGAAGTGACTAACAGAGATGCAGCACGTTATCACTTCTTACCTATCGCTTCTTCTGTCAACAAGATAAACTGGGCTAGCCAGGCACTTTTGCAGCAGCTGTTTACTCGGCCATTCTAGGCGAGCTTGAGATGCTGGAAACATATCCAGGCCTCACATTCGATCTTCTTAGAAGCTGTTTCCCTTTGGTCTTTTCCAGCCTTGCAAATGGCCACTCGCCCTGGGCAGGGTGTGGGCAGGTAATTTACCTCCTCTACTAACTTAACGAATGGCACTGCCTTGGAGCTGGGCAGCCCGGGGAAAATACAGGCATCAATTTATTTGCAAAGTTAAAACCCAGAGTTAAGTAGCAAGTTAAGCATCTCCATATGTTAAGTGTCCCAGGCCCAAGCAGGGAAGATTTCCTTCAGGAACAGAACCCCAAACAGATATTAGGAAAAAAAGCTTTTCTTTTTGGAATTTCCTTCTCTGAAATTCCTTCTCTGAGGGACTGCAGGTTTGGGTCAGACGAAATGTTCCCTGCCCCCACTAGGAGAAGATCCATTACAGATTGGAAATGACTTTGTCTCTAAGTGCCCATTGTCAGATGGGAGGCACATTCCCCTCAACCAAACAAATATAAAATGCTTCCAGCCTCTGCCTTGGATTTTCTATTACTGTTTCACAGGACTCCAGAGAGTTTTAAGATAGCAATTTGATTAAGCTTATGGGGAAGATCCCATCAGATAACATTCTTTTTCTGCAGGTAGAGATAATGTGTTCAAGTATTAAGTATGTTTTAAAGGTAATTATCTTTTCCATATTCATTTTAGTTACAGGAATTGAAAAGGGGGAGACTTTGCATCTGAAAGCTGCCCCTTGGGCCCTGGAGTCGCTCTCATTTCTCTCCTCTGGGAAACACACTTGAGGTTTTTGACAAATGAATGAGTGCCAAGTGTTTTTCTGTTTTGAAATGACTTGGGATCCCTGTCTCCAGAGAGGTGGTCCAGAAGCGGGGGTCTTGGCCTGACCTCATCATGCTCCATAGCTTGGATTCCCGGTTCTGGAATGCTTCTGGGCTCCCCTATCTTATGCTCCTGGATGCCAGGAGGTGGCCTGGCTGCTACTCAGAGGACTTGCCTCATCCAATGGTGAGTCATAGTGCCACGTTCCCCACCTTCCCAAAGTAGAGCCTGGAATTACCGTTTCCATATACTAGGCCTGGTATTGGGGTGTATTCTGATGGGGAGAGCCTAATTCAAGGTTTAGACTTCTAACATTGGTAGACTCTTAGACTTCAATGTGGAGCAAAGGGCATAGGGAGGGTGAGCCTGAGCCTCAGAGAGGTTCAGGGATTTGCCCGTGATCACATAGCAAGTTAGACACACTGGGCTAGAACCCAGGAATCCTGATTGTGGACCACCCTGCCTGTACCCTAGAATACCCACAACTCTGCCATTTCCAGAAAACAATCCTCCTTCTCTTTCCTGGAAATCTCTGGAGTAAGAGTTTCTGTCCCCTGTGGCCTCCTTGGCAATCCTTTGGACAGGGTCTGCCTGCCCTGAGAGCCGCCGGGGCCCCTGCAGACTTACAGAGCCCAAAGCAAGCACAGTGCCGATGCTTTGGAGTTTTCCAGACTTCACTTGCCTACCAGCTGTGCTGTTCGAAGCCCTCTTTGAGTTTTTGCAAAATAGAAAAATCAGACCCAAATCCTGCCTTCAGAAATCTAACCATTGCTAGGGAGGAAAACATAGATATTCTGTAAAAGGATAATTAACAATACAAGGCAGTTGAATATGATACATGCTGTGGGGGTTTAAGGTGGTGTTTGCAGTGTGTGTTGTGTGCCTGAAATCCTTTCTACTGCCACCAGCCAAGCCAGTGGGCCCAGCCCAGGTTTAGTGATGCCCTGTATTCTAGGTAAGGATGGCTCTGGCATCTGATGTGCACACCCTGTGTTGTTGTCTCTCGTGTGCTCATCCTTCAAAAGATCCTCATTGTCCTACCCCAGCTCCACGTTAAAATCATTTGGGGAAGTTTTTTGTTTGTTTGTTTGTTTTAAAGCAAGGGCTTTTACCCCCAAACCAGTTCATTTGGAATCTCCAGCGTGGGGCCAAGACGCAGTGTTTCATACAGCTCCCCAGGATATTCAGATGTGCAGCCAGGGTGAGAACTTCTGGACAGGATAAGACCAGAGTCCATTGTGTGGCCCATGTAGTGTGTCACAATCAGAGTCTTGGGCCTTATCTTTAGCCGTCCTCTACAACGGGCTCATAAAGAACCACGTACAATTTCCCATCCTCTCCTTGCTGTTTTTCTCTTCCCTCTGTCGTCCCCTGACTCCCACACTCTCATATGCCTTATGGGCCTGCCATCTTCTTCTCAGCTCAATTGTATCAGTTCTGTATTGAACGTTTGTGTCCCGCCAACCCCTGCCAGATTCACATATTGAAGCCCTAACCTCCAGTGTGATGGTGTTTGAAGGCGGGACCTTTGGGCAGGTTTATTATACACGAACTTGTGAGGTTGGAGCCCCCATGCTGGGATCGGTGTCCTTATAAGTAAAGAGAAAGAGACTGGAGTGCTCTCTCTCCCTGCCGTGTCAGGATACAGCTGGAAGGTGGTTGTCTGCAAGCCAAGAAGAGCCCTTCCCAAGAACTCAACCATGCTGGTCCCCTGATCTCAGACTACTAACCACAGCTGGGAGAAATAAATGTCTGTTGGTTACGCCACCCAGCCATAGTATTTTGTAGCAACTGGAGCTGACAGACAGTGTCCTTTTCTGTCGCACCCTTGCCCCAGCTAAGCGGCAGGAAGTGCTTCTTCATGTTGGTCTCCTACACCATGCACATTACTCCCCTGCAGCACTTGGCTATCTTGCTGCTTACCCCACAAGCTAGGGACCCCACAATCTTTGGGTCCCTGGGCCCTTGTACTACGTTAGAATAAGCAGTCACTCAGTAAATATTTGTTGTATGGCTAACCAAAAGCAAAAGCAGTAAAGGGAGCTTCCGGGCTGGAAGCAGGAAAGGGGGAATCTGTTCTTGTCTGAAGTCAGATTTTTGCTTTTCACTTGCCAGCTGTGTAGCCTTGGACAAGTCACTGAACGTTTGCAAGTCTCAGATTCCTCATCTAAAAAATTATAACACACTTGCCCTCTACATCTCAAAGATGGATGTGAGGACCAGAATGACCTTGGAAAGAAGTAGCATCTTTGTAAGGGGCAGAGCACACTTCATATTTAGAGTATTGTTGTCATTGTGATATCTTTCGACACCCTCAGGGGCTGTGGCTTCAGGATGTCCTGTAATGCCAGTGCACCCAGCCTGCGCCCTCTGCCCCACCTCCCATCCCAGCTCTCGCGGGCCCTTCCCTTCCTTTGGCGCCTTCTGTCACACCTGCCATATTTCCCCCTGCCACATACAAGACATGCTGTATGAAAGCATTAGAATACATTTTGAATTCTAGAGAAAATAAAGAGGGAAGCAAGTTGGTCCATTCAGTAATTAAGTATTCAGTGTCCCATGATGGGCAGAAGTTAGGAGGTATCCTAGGATTTTTGACTAAATGTAATCTGTATAGGACTGTGAGACAGATCCCGCGTGCAGACCGTTCTACATCCATAACCTCTAGTGTGGGGAAAGTTTCAGAAGGAAGAGATTCCCTAAACTATCATTCCTTCCTCATTTTATCAACTGGGATTTGATCACCAACTGAGGGTATAGGTGCCAGCATCCAAAGATAGCCTGCCTCACCTGGCCTCCAGGAGCTCGCAGTCAAAGAGGGCTGTGACAGAGGAGTATGCAAGAAAGGCAGGTGCCCAACCCTGATGGGGGCATTGAGCAGAGAAGGCCTGGAGGCCCGAGGAGACGCTCAAACTGAATTTTCTTCTCACCCTCGTTCCTTCTGCTATAGGGTAAACTTACTTTGTGGAGATGGGGAATGATACTTGCTACGTCTTGGAGAATAAACCTTTGTGTGTATGCATGTGTATGTAGGCTGTTACTACTAATCCCTTTCCTTTCTTGGACTCATGTTTCTGAGGCTAGTGGTGCGGGAATTTGTGGAGGGAGGAAGAACATAAAAGGGCAAGACAGGAGACTCTGGTGCCTGGATTCAGAGCCTCCGCATTCCGGAGACCCCCCAGAGGCCCCTCTCCCTGGACCCTTCAGCTCGAGAAAGCCATTGTGCTCTGTCCTGGCCTCTGACCCTGAGGCTCTGGGAAGCAGCAGGTTGTTGACACTTGGACAATCATTTCTTGCAAGGCGACTGCCTCCCTGGGGAGCTCCCCTCTCTGCCTTGGGTGGTGACTGTTCCCCTAACCAGGAAGGGGGGGGCATTGAAGGAGGAGGGAAATTAGCTCTCAGGATGGGAGAAAAAGAGGGGGCTTCTCAATTTCAGGCCCCCCAGGCAGCTTCCCCAGTTTTCTCCACAATTCACTCCTCTCTCACCTGCCGGTTCAGAAGCACTCCCTCCCCAGGGGTGAGCTTCAGGAAAATGAGTTCAGGAGACACGTTTCTGGCGCAGAATCCCTCTGACCTTCTTGTTGTGGGTCTCATGTTTTTCTGGGGAGCCTCATACGAGGATGTCTTCAAGGAAGATGCCTGTCTGTTGTCTCCTGCAGTCACAGGAACAAAGAATATTCCTTTTCTTGGTGCTGCTGCTTATTAGGAGCAAGACTTTGGGTAAGTCGCTTGCCCTTTTAGAAGGTCAGAATGGAGTTTAAAAACCCCACTTACCTGATGGGCCTGCTGTGAAACTCAAATGAAATAATACAAACGTACTTCACACTCTGGCCAGGCCCAGTGTGGTTTGGTGATTGTGCTTTCTCTTACAGCCAAGGTTGGCATTTTGTGTGTGCAATTCTTATTTCTGAGTGTGGGCTTCCCAAGCATTGTCTCCTCCCTTCATTTTTATAGAGCATTTCAGGAAGCATTATTTAAAAGAGGGTGAGAAGGGACAGAGGGACTCTTTAAGTGCCACTTTGCATTCCTTTCACCTAGGTCCTAATAATAAATAACTCCACTGCGCGCCCAGGAGCTGGGATGTTCTGCTCAAAAGAACGCGAGAACGTCTCCAACAGCCAGGCGTCCTCCTTCAGCGGGCCTGCGCAGTACCATTTCTCCAGCAATGAGAAAAAGCCCTCTTGCTAAGCCACAGAAATAGCTCCCTTGTGCTTTAATTCTGGAAGAAGTGGATTAGCATGGCCATATTTAACCTTTCATCCTGACACAAAAGCATTATCAAAATTAGTTACCAAGAGGCCCTGTCTTTCCTCTCCCTGCCCTGACATCCCTATTTGCTGGTTTAGGATCTTGGTTAACTTCTTCAGAGCAAGAGCCAAGGTTCAGAAGCGCACTGTTGCTTTATAGACATCGGGCCTGAAGCTCCACGCCAGAACTGTCTGGGTCCAAGGTGGGCTAGAGGGCAGCGGGGGTCAGACATTATGGGCTGGATTTGAAAACTGTTTGTTCTCTGACCCAGCTTAGTTCTTACCTGTTTTGGAATTTGGATGCTGAATTTAGAGCCACATTCATTAAAACTTTCTCTGATGCATTCTTCCTCCTGGCTGCTGCTGTACGACCCAAAAGTACTGTTTGATCTGAAGGCTTGATTTCCAACATCTTGCCCTTCCAGGCATTGATTTGGCAGATGAAATGGAGGTGTCTCTGGACCTGAGTCGTTTCTCTGGGTTTAAATCCCTTCCACCCAGTCATTTAGTCATTGTAGCCTTGGGCAAATTATTTGAACTCTGAGCCCCAGCTTCCTCGTCTGTAAAATGGCCATAGTGCCTACCTCCTAGAGTCATTTTTGAGAATCAATAACAGGATACATGTGAAGTGCTTAGAATGGCGTATGCGTTTTACATCTATTAGCAACTATCATCACTGTTGTCATTATGGTCATCAATATCATCATTATTGAGTGTTCATCACCTCTCCGGGTCCCGGTTGGCGCCTGCCTCCTACACTCATTCCTACGACACCCCACCACATGAGGACTTGATTGGTGACCGGCCCCATTTCCTGTTCCTTCACTTCCCTAGCTTTATTTGCAGTCATTTTCGGAGTCTCCTCTTGAATGGGGGTGGGGGAGGAAAGTTTGGCTTCATTCCACACCAGCAGCCCAACTTTGCAGTGGGGGATTGGAAGGGAAAAGCGCTTTATAAGCTCGTGATGAAAGCTGTAAAACGAGATGGTCAAGGATCTGGCCAGGCCTGGTTCAGGATTATGGCTGGCCCCTGGAATGCCGAGGGGGCCTCTTTTAAGAAGCCAGTGTCTATTTACAGTGTATCTCTCATAAACCCCAACGCTGGGGCGAGGGCAGGGGGACTCGCCCTCCTGGCATGTGATTGATTATCTGGTATTTATGCCATTGAGGACTTGTCAGCGGTTCGGGGTCAAAGGGTCATCTCATGTGTCTTGCCGCCAATCCACCTCCTTTTGTACAGTGCGGACCGGGTGAGCCGTGCACAAAACGGCTTTTTCTTTTCCTTGGGAAAAGGGGGAGGGGGTGGGGGGAGTGTCAATGAAATTTTTTTTCAACCTTTTCTGAATAGTGTCCTTTTAATTCTAAAGAACTTTTAATTAAAAGTAGCAGGAAAATTCATCTTGAGAAGGTTTAACTTACCTTAACAGATACTTTTGTGTCCCAAGAAGCTGGGAGTGACTTTAAAAAAAAAAGAAAATAAGTAAGGGTTTTTGTTGTCTCTCTTCCCCTCCCCAGACATCTTCAAAGTTCCCTGGAGTCTCTTTCCGCTCAGTGTCTTAAGTGTGGTCCCTGCTTGAGAAAGCAGGAAGGGAAGAGGTCGTCCTTTGACCGTGGCCGAGCCATAAAAATTTAGAATGCGACTTCAGTGTCTCTGGTCCAACTTTTTCTTATTATAAAGAAACTGCACCTTAGCAGGTGAAAAGACGTACCCGGTGTCACACAGCCCGTTGGTGGCAGAGTCAGGCACTGAGATCTGCCTGTCCTTGCGGTGCTCCTTTTTGCACACCGAGTCGTTTCCCCAAGTTTAAGACGCTATATAAGGATACATGTAATGTTACTTTGTTTTTAGGTCCTAGATGTTTGAGACTTGAGAACCACTCCTGGGGGACCACCCAGCTCAATCCCCCTGCCGCTGAGCAGGCAGCCTACGCTTACGCATCCCAGGGGAATTGCTCTGTACCCCCTTCCTAAAGCCCTGCGGAGAGACAGGCGTCAAGTCCTCTGCATGGTAGAAAACACCAGCACCCCTCCCCCAAGTCCTTGTCACGTGAGAGTCTTGACATCCTTCTGCACAGTTAACTCAGTTACCTCCTGCTGCAGCTCAGGAGTGGCCCGAGTGGAAGCCATCTCTCCATCCACTTTGCCAGTAGGGGACTGTCCCAACCTGGGACACACCAGGACACCTTGTTCTTTGGTGCTGCTCCATTGTGGCCTCGTTGCTGCAGGGGAGTGTTTGCCCTCTAAATTCTCACCCAGGCTCCTCCTGGCCTGCTGATGCCCCAGCACAGCTCAGTGAGACCTTAATGGGACAGACCCTCTGTCCATGGCCCTCAGCTCATCAAACAATGGTGGAAACCAAGCAGAGAAATTGTTTGCCTAGAGTTAGTTATTTGTGGGAGTCGCATGGAACTCATGGTCCCCATATTCCTGATTTTATCTTCCCCACCGTCCCCAGTGTTAAAAAATGCAATACCAAGAATTGTCTGCCAAAGAATAGCTTTAGAAATCCTAATTCCTTTTTTCTAGCCTCTCCATTCCCATTCAAGAAATTAGTGACTGTTAATTTGGACTGATGAGGCACCACTCTGAGGAAGATACTAAAACTGTGCAAGAGCTGTCTCTTGTTCATAAGAGGAGAAACCAGCAGGTTGTGGGTTTTTTTGTTTGTTTTTTTAAAAGATTTTATTGGGGAATTGGGGGGAGGGGAACAGTGTTGGGGAATCGGAGAAGGGGAACAGACAAGTTGCTGTCCTTTTGTTCTTCAGTCTAGTTGTGGAGGACGTCGCTTCACTGGCCCATGTTGGTGGTATCATTGCGCTCTTCCCGGTTGAGGCAGTCACTCGCTGGCCATTGGACGGCAGCTCATGGCAGCTTAGGAAGGCTCACACTGGCTACATCAGTCACTGGCAACTCACGGCAGCCCAGCTCCAGGTCGAGCTGTTGTTCACCATCTTAGCTGTAGAGGGCGCAGCGTCACTGGCCCTCATGTGGGATCCTAACCAGAGCCCTGCTGCTCAGAGCTGACATCCCAAGCCAACTGTTAACCAACACGCCACTCAGCCGGTCCGAAACCAGCAATTTTGAGTTCTTATGGAATTGACTTGAGTGCCATGCGCTGTGCTAGTGTTTTACTGAGATCATTTTACTTAGTCCTTTCATCAGCTTTTTAAGGTGAACATTCTTGTTTCCAGATGAGAAAGATATGAACAGCTTTCCCTGGGGTCTCTGATAACCATTATAGCTAGTATTTATTGAACATTTGCTTTATGCTAGGTAGTATTAATCTTAAATTCACATGATCTCGAGTCCACATAAAGTCTCTGTAAGGTAGGTATTGTTCTTATCTTGGTTTTACAGAGGGTGAAACAGGCACAGAGGACTTAGGTAACTTGCCCGAGGTCACACAGCACTAGCCAAGCTGGACTGGAGCCACAGTGAATGGCTACAGATACTTACACTACGTTACCACTCTGCCTCTTTAGGTTTCAGAGCTGGGCTGGAACCCCGAGCTTTGTGATGCCATTGCTCACATTGTTGTCTTTTCCCACTATCCTAACATAAATTTGCTAGGGACACTACATATAGACATTTATAAATCAACCAGAGACCAGCGAAAGGTCACTGTGTAATCAGATGGCGGCCTCCGTGCTGTGTGGAGAGGAATTTAGAGGAGGAATATATTCATGAGGACAGTGTTGCATCTCACCTCTGGGCTCCCGTAGTAAAGTCACAGTGCCTTACTCGTCTCTCCATCCCCAGGACCTAGTAGTACACATGGGATATTCCATAAATGCTGATGAAATTACTGGGGAAGATTTAGTGGGAGAGGTGGAGTTGAACTGAATTTAAGTTTTAGGAAAATGATGTTGAAAACTATCTCCCTTTTATTGTGTGCTCACTGGGCCTATCACCTGGGCTGTATTTAACCCTTGCAACAGCCAGCCCATGGCTGATATTATCCCCAGAGTAAACTGAGGCGAAAGAGAGGTTCGGCATCTTGCCCAAGTTCTCAAAGCCTTTTATTTCCTCCTGACTTCAAAATCCATTTTCTTTCCCAAAGCAGAGGAAAAGGCACACGGGAAGGGGTAAAAGCAGAAGTGAGTGAGGACTGCAGAGAGACGGGTCGGTTGGCACGGGGGACCTGGACGGCCAGGGGACGAGCGTCATTCTGTTTTCTGCTCATGGTCAGGAGTTGCCTTGCTGATAGAAGGATTTCTAGATCTATGACGTTATCTGTGTCCAGTTAATTGAGTTTATAATTCCACACCAAAATGCTGAAAAGGATTGTCTTTTATGTCCCTTAATGAGTGCCATAAAAACAAGTCGTGAATCTAATTTTATGAATGACCCTTTATGACTTACCTGATAACTAGTAGTTGTTCAACACAGAGGACTCATAACTCAGTCCGGACCTCAGCTGGCTGCCTGCAGTAACAAGGCTTGTTTTAAACTTGCCATCTTGTTCCCCTTCAGTAGCCCCAGGATTCAGTTGATTCCCTTCTCCGCCGCCTCCTCTGGAAGAGGACGAGGCCCGGGCTCCTCATTCTGGCGGAGTGTGGAGAAGGGTCACCTGGCCTGCCAGCCCAGATTGACCAAGAACTCACCACTCAGAACTGGCTTTTCCCAAGAAGGGGAAGGGAAAACATGGCGGCTCATTCCAGTCTCTCTTTTATGGAGGATGTTGATTGATTCCACCTTGATGTTGCCAGCTATTCTGGGGAAGAGAATAGGAACACAGAGAAAGATGTACAGGGGATGTAAGAAAAAATTCCTTTTACCTATACCCTATAAGAGGCAGTGAACAGGAAGGGAGGGAGGGAGGGAGAAAGGAAGGAAGGGGAAATTAGCCAAGATAAAGGGAGAGCTAGGGAGAAGAAACAGAACCATTTGTTTGGAAACAGTGGTGATGGCTTCAGTGTCGGGTCGGAGACAGATGTGGAAGATGAGTTTGGAGAGATAGGCAGGCTCAGACCAACAGAGGTCTTGTTAGGCCATCTGAAGGTCTTTAGATTTCTTCTGTAGGTGATGGGGAGTCCTGGGAAGGCTTTAAAAGGGAGTTTCGAGATCAGATCAATTTGTGTGCAGGTCAGATCTGAGGGAGCTGAGCTGTGTTTAAGAGCTTCTTGGTGAGGATGTTGGTGGCTTGGATGAGGCAGTGCCTTTCTGGACTGAGGAGGAAAGGATATGTATGGGAAGCACTTAGATAATAAAAAATTAGCTGGATTGGGATGTGCGGGGGAGGAGGACAAGGGGCTTCCGGGATGACACCCAGATGTCAAGCTTAGGTGACAGATGGATGTTAGTGCTAACAACCAAGATAAAGATCCAGGAAGGGGAGCAGAAGATGGGGGTCTCAGGTTTGGACATGTTGAGTATGAGGTGCCTGCAGAAGATCCTGAGGAACTTGGATTTATGGATTTGAGGCTGAGAAGAGACGTCTGGGCTGGATGTGTGGTTATTAGCCTTGGAGTGATCACTGAGACCATGAGAGTCGAGTTCACCTGGGACAGAATGCTGTGGGCAAAAAGGGCCCTGTTCAGTAGAGATGGGCCTCAGCCTTGGTCAGCTCCTCAGGCTTCGCAGATGGAAGCACAGGGCCTCGGGATCAGAGGGCTTCTCTCTGGAGGAATCTTGAGATGTGACCTGGCGCAGGGATTCCAACAGACAGGTAGGGACTCTGCAGGGCGAGGAGCTCTGCTGGCCCAGCTCTGGGCAGTGTCAAACCCCAGCATCTCCTTTGACCAGTGCCCTGGCCTGAGGCGGGAGAGAAGAGGCTGACAGGCTGAAGGAGCAATCTCAGGATTGGTGGAGTGTTAAGCGATTACATGTCTACCCTTCTGCTTCTGGGGGAACTGGACAGTCATTCATGCAGTTCTAGAAAGTTCTTAGAGAAGGACCTGCCCTGCTGCACAGGGCACAGAACTCTCTTAGGGTTCACCAGGAAGGTCTTTCCTAGAAGTCTCTCTCAGGTAAACCTTCATGCTAGTCCTGTTGCCCCGCATACCACCCCTTTGCATGTGTGTCTTTCCTGACGTTTATTTTGCTTGGTTCTTTTTTTCTGGAGGTAATATAATCGCCCTGATTCCATCCAAAGGAAGCAGAGAACAGGGCCACTGGGCCCTGCCCCATTTGGATTCTACTTTCCCTAAAACCCCTTCTTCCACTTTTCCTCTCCCACACTGATCCCTAAATGAACACTCCATTCGGGACGCGTGCCCCACTCTCCCTCTATACCCTTCTCCAGGGGCTTGGCATTTGGGGACCAGCTGCCGGAGTGATTGACATAAAGCCAATCTATAAATAAAGTCTTTTTCTTTTCTCATAAAGACTTTGTGGTTGAGTTTGCCTTCAAGGTCAAGATCAGACCTTTCTAAATAAACACATATCAAAGGATCATTAGCAAAGCAGCACTGTTAAATTGAGATATTAACTTCTGTCAACTGCCTGTTTCTTTTTTGTTCTGTAACTCATGACTGCAGTAGGTTTTTATTATTTTGTCCTTAGGCAGTAGCATCTGGCTTCTGTAGAGACTGTAAAAATTAAAAAGCGACACAAATCATTGCGAGAGAAAAGCAGTAAATTCAATGATAAGAATTTAAAATTAAAATGTTTCAGCGCTTTTATATTCTGCAAAACATGAAATGAATGAGTTTGCTGCCTGTTGCCATAAACCTAACCCAGCTAATCGTCCGCTTGAGTTTTTTCCCATCTTCTTCGTTCATCACCATCAATTCTGTCTTGGCATGAGGCGAGCCATAAAGTGGAAGCCGTGTGCGTGTGTGTGTGTGTGTGTGTGTGTGTGTGTGTGTGTGTGTGTGTGTGTGTGTGTCTGGGGCAGAGCGGCAGATGCCCTGAGACCCACCTCATTTGAATGGTGGAGAAAACAACAGGGGCACATCAGGTGGAGAAGGAAGGATTGAAGATTGGCATATCCCCATGGATCAGAATTCTCTTTTTTTCTTCACTCTCTCTAGTTAAGCACTAAAAACAAAACACAACAAACCAACAACAAACCCCACAGGTCATAAACATAAACAGCAACTTGTAGCATCCAGGTGAAATTCTAAAAAGGAATTTCCTGAGCCAGGTGCATGATGCTCACCTGGGGTTCTGAGCAGGTGCCGGCTCTTTCCCAGCCCCAGGAAAGCCCCAGCCTTTGGGTAGAGTGCTGGGGGTGGGCGAAGCAGGATCTTAATCTCTTTATTCCAGCCGGAAGATGCTGGGTTTCCGTGCTGGGGTCATTCATTCTTACTGCAAAATCAGCTTGTGATGCTGGGCCTAGGTATGTGCTAGGCCGTGAGGGAGATAAAAGTACATCATTTTCTTTCTTGCTCTAGAGGAACTGTAGCTTAAAGATAAAATAGACAGGAGGCTCCCTGTGTTCAACAGCTAGAGCACAGCTCTATCTCAACAACTAGGCAGGTGTGCATAAGGGTGCACGGGTGTTGTACAATATATATGCAGGAGTGTTGGGGAGTTGTGTGGGTTATCAGAGTGGAGTGGGGCCAGTTCAGGGTGAGTTTCTAGGACATGAGCTGCCTTGAGCTAATTCTCAAGTCCATCAGCTTGGGGCCTGGAAGCCCTGGGAACCCAGGGAAAGCATTGTCGGGAGTTTATCCCATGTCCAACCAAGACAGTCGAGGCCAGGAGAGTGGGGGTGGTGGTGGGAGGTGGGGCTGGAGGCTGCAGGTCCCTTTTCATACAGCCTGTCCCAGTTTGACTGCTGGACCCACAGGCATGAGGGCAGAGCTCTTTGTCCCAGGCGAACTTCTCCAGCCTAGGGAGAGGTGAGAAAAGAGAGCCAGTCCTTGGTCTCCGTCAAAGGGAATGAAGGAAAGTGTGAAGATTAGGGAACGATGGGGTCGAGTTAAGAGGGTATGACTAATACGGCCGGTCATTCAGATAGGAGAGCACATTGTTCTCTGTGCCCAGATGGTCCTTGGAATAAATCAGCTCAGGCAGAAGCAGACTTCCAGTACAAGGAAGTTTGAGCAACTGCTTGCCTGCTATTCTATAATGACACAGCCCGGGCCCCGGCCCTGAATAGCAGCCATTCATATCTACTGTGGGTGTTGGAATGGGGGGAAGTGTGTGTGCGTGTGCATGCACGTGTGTGTATGTGTAAGTATGTTATTTTGTAGCCTTATTCTTCAAGAAGAGTGTATGAGGGTTTATGTTGTGTGGGGCAAGCATAGGGAGACTTTCAACTTGGAGTCTGATCCCTTCTCAACTTGAGCTTCCAACCTTGAGATTCTTACACGTGGTCGTTTGTGTAAGTTTGTCTCCTTTGGTGGGCGGGAAAGTCTACGAGGGCAGGGACTGGATCTGTCCGATTCACCCACATATCCCCAGGCCCTGTCTAGCACAGTGGCTGGTTCATAAAGGTATCTAATAAATATAAATAAGGAAAGCTCTAGCAACATTTTCATTTTGTTTTGCCTTGTGGTAACCACCCTTTAATTAATTAAACTAATAATTAGTATATAAGTCCGTCAATCAGTTAATAATCCAGCATTCTCTTTGGGGACAGTTAAGAGGACTGAATGAGATGGAGTAAGCACACCCACCACAGCCGTCAGTTAGAAAGTTTTGGGTGGTGCGGGGCTACCTGTCATAAACGTTTTCGAGGTAGATGTCTTCCCCAGTTTCTCTGGTTGAAGATTTGCAGACGCGCGTATGGCATAGTCTATATGTAATTGGCACAAAGCTTTGTGGCAGCTTTTCTAGCACAGAGGCCCACATGCAACAGCAGAAGAATCAACCTGCTCTCCTTCTTGCCCTGTAGTCTCTGTCCAAAGGCTGCACCATTTCCTTTCCCGCACAGAATCCATTTAGGCTCACTGGGTAAATAAGAATAAGCAAACAGATACTCCCTGGAGAGAGTTTTCTTTCTATGAAGATGTTAATTAATATGAACACTCTGTCTCGCATTCAGAGGCAGCCTTTCTGCGTCGACTGTACACGGCTGCCAATCCAGCCCCGAACACATTGCATTGTTGGGGACTTGAGCTTTCGCACAATGAGCTTCTTCAGGGGCATCAAGCCACATCTTGTCTGTTCAGAGATTAAATACGTTGTTTTTTCAAAAATTAAGTGTATGTTAAATAAATGAGATTGGAGATAGGAAGAAATACCGTAGGCCTTAGTGCAGTTGAGTTAGAAAATGTGTCAGGGACTCTGACCTGTGTCCCTTTCCACAGACCACCCTCCCCTCAGGCCATCCTGACTTCCCACCGCCCTCTCTACTTTTCAGAAGCCCCAAAGCTCACAAGCTTTCGAAGTGTCACAGTTGGGAGATTTGGGGATTGTTCCTCTCCCATCCATATCTGAAGCCTGATACAGTCCTTGCGGCCATTTCCTGCGTGCTTTATTCTCCAGGCCCCTCAGATGAAGAGGTGGCCGTTAGCATTCTCTGACTGTGCTGCTATTACTAGGAAACTACAGCCTTCTCTCGATGGGTATAGTTTCAGGAAAACAGCTGCAGTGAGTGACACAAGGAAGAGGAAGGAAAGGGGCAGGAGTGCAGGGTGGAATGTGTGGCCCGGGAAGTATTTGGATAATGGGGGAACTGAGGAGGAATCAGGAATTGGTAAGTACCAAGGGGAGACTCATGTTATAAAAAGTGGCCATGACTGCAAGACGTCCATGTAGGGTTGTCGCTGATATTCCCTTCATCAAAAACACAAAACAAGACCGTCCTGGGGGAGGGGCGGTGGGGAAACCATTGTGATGTAGACATCTTTGGAAGGATAAGGTCTTTTTTGCTTACCTTTGACACAGATCTCAGAGGCTTCAGAAATTCCCCAATGATTCTTCCATCTGGGCTCAAATGGGAACATTTTGAAGATTCCTCACTTCTTTGTTGATCTTTGCCAAAATCCCCCAAACCCACAATTACTCTAACCTGAATGAACAGAAAGTGCCATTAATGTTTTCTAATTCTCAATGGCCCCTTTTATTAGCCTTGAAAAAACACAGCTCCCCACCCCTGAGAAAAGTTAGGAGAGAGGCATAAAGGTGATTGAGTAAACACTGCTTATCTTTCTCGTTTTTAAGGGTTTGAACTTGGTGAGGTAGGGAATCAGGAAGGAGTGAGCAAGGTGTCTGGACAAAAGAAGGGACCTGAATGGATATAGGCAGGGCCCGGACACCTTTGCCTAGGAGCTAGTACATCTGGGGCCTGTTTTGTCACACTTGCTTACGAGGACACCTGACACTACACTCACCCCGGACAGGTCACCCCTAGAGCCATAAGAACCGGGGTCTTTGGCCAGGGCCGAGAACAACACTGGACCCAAATCTTTCAAAACCCTGTTCAGCTCCTTAAGGAAAACCAATCTTTATTTTCCTAGCTGGATGGTATTGGAGGTCACAGTGTATGTGCATGTTAGTGACACAGCTTTTGGCATTTCCATTAACAGCCCCGTTTTAGGGGTTTTCCATCTGCTATAGAAATCAAATCTCAGAATAGTACATTATACATAATCACTGTCTGAAAAGGGGTGAAAACCCACCAGGAGTATGATTTTAGGTAGCCCATTTCCCGAGTATAGAGGGCTCTGGCACTGGGGCCAGCCTGTGTGCCTGTGGCTGCTCGAAGCAGGCTCTGCAGGAAGAGCTGAGGTCTTGTTGTGATCGGTCTTAGAGGAGTAAAAGGTAGGAAGTGTGCACCAGAGGCATCTGCAGCCTTGGGTCCATGTTCTGCTAGTGGCCAGGAGGAGGTGCTAGGTTTTACTTCAGGTGCTTGTTGGCTGCCGGCTCATAGCTTTGACCGTGGAGCAACACCTGGTAACTCCATTCTGCAGCCCTCCTGTTCAAATGCCCTCCATTGATGTGAGTGACTCTCCATTTTGAATAGACGTCCATTTGAATTGCACTGGGTACCACATGAATGAGTCCTTCTGGGTTGGGAGGAGAAACCAAGCCCAGGAGAGACCATGCCCTGGTTCTAAGGCATGTGGATACTAGTGCACAGTCATATGTGTTAAAGATACAGGAACATATAGTAGCTCAGAAGCCTGCGGCGCACAGCGAATCTGGGCTGGTGGCATGGTGGCTAGAGAGGGTAAAGAGGTATGTATAGTTGGAGTTGATAAGAGTCAAATATTAATGTCTTGGGCTCTAGAAATCATGACTTGCCACAGAGGTATTAATAGGTTAAAAATTTTACATACTCGTTTATTTGTTTATCCATTCGGTAAATACTTAGCGAACATCCATTTTGTTCCTGTCGTACCGTAGTCGTTTATTAGGCTGTGGGAATACAGTGGTGAGCAAAACAGAACTCCTGTCCTCATGGGGTTTGTGCCTTATAGGGAGACACATAAGTAAGAAAGGAAGTCATATATAGGGTAAATATTGTTATGTTGGAGGCGTAAGATGTTATAAGAGCACACATGAAGGCCTCCGTCTTGGATGGAGAATTGTGAAAGCCTCACAGAGGTGGTGCAATCTAACTGAAGGATGAGAAAAACTTACTAAGTAAAGAAGGTGGGGTCATGGGGGAGAAAAAGAAGAATGCTTGGGTAAATGTCTCAAGTTGGGAGAGAATAAGGCAAGTTCATGGCACTGAAAATGGGAGTGGGGAAGGGGGCCGGGACCTGAGATTGGAGAGGTAAATGGCATTACTGTGAAAGGCCCCTGAAAACTACTTTAAGTAGTTCCGCCTTTTCTTGAAGGCAAAAGGGAGCCATTAAAAGTCTTAGGGGAGTAACATCAGATTATGTTTTAGAAAAATGACTTTGACTATGTGGTTGTGAATAGGCTGAAAGGATTTAAACTGAAAGCAGAGAGGTTAATTAGGACAATATTGCCATAATTTAGATCAGAAATTATGGTAGCTTGAACCATTGTAGTTGCAATGGGGATGGATAAAAAGTAGAAAAAAATCAGGATATTCAGGAGGCTGAAGAATTTGATGATGGATCGTTTGTGAGAGGTGAGAGAAAGGAATCAAGGATGATGGCCCCTTTACATGCTTGAGCAATTGGGTGACGGTCGAGCTCTTTACTGAAGTGGGGAGCACAAGAGGAGAAACAGAGTTTTGTTGTCCCTGCTGTTAAGATAATGAACAGTTTTTTTTGTTTGTTTGTTTTTTATTTTTATTTATTTATTTTTTTAAAGATTTTTATTGGGGAATTGGGGGGATGGGAACAGTGCTGGGGAATTGGGGGAAGGGGAACAGACAAGTTGCTGTCGTTTTGTTCTTCAATCTAGTTGTGGAGGACGTTGCTTCACTGGCCCAAGTTGGCACCATCATTGCGCTCTTCTCTGGCGAGGCAGATCAGTCACCGGCTTCTGGACGGCCGCTCACTGCAGCTGCCAGCCGCTCACGCTGGCTGCCAGCCCTGCACAGTAGCTTATGGCAGTCCACTGCAGCCCCACTGCAACCTACGCTGTTGCCGGCGACTCACAGCAGCCCAGCTCCAGGTTGAGCTGTCGTTCAGCATCTTAGCTGTGGAGGGCAGTGTCACTGGCCCTCATATGTGGGATCCAAACCGGGGCCCTCTGGCATCCCAAGCGAGTTCTTAACCATCGCGCCACTCGGCCGGCCCTGTTTGTTTGTTTTTTAAAAAAGATTTTATTGGGGAATTGGGAGAGGGGAACAGTGCTGGGGAATTGGGGAAGGGGAACAGACAAGTAGCTGTCCTTCTTTTCTTCAGTCTAGTTGTGGAGGACATCACTTCACTGGCCCATGTTGGTATTATGATCATTGCGCTCTTCCCGGGTGATGCAGTCTCTCGCCGGCCACTGGACAGCCACTCAAGGCAGCTGCCAGCCGCTCACGCTGGCTGCCAGCCCTGCACAGTAGCTTATGGCAGTCCACTGCAGCCCCACTGCAACCTACGCTGTTGCCGGCGACTCACAGCAGCCCAGCTCCTGGTCGAGCTGTTGTTCACCATCTTAGTTGTAGAGAGCGCAGCGTCACTGGCCCTCATGTGGGATCCGAATGGGGCCCTGCTGCTCAGAACTGCCATCCCAAGCCAGATCTTAACCAACGTGCCACTCGACCGGCCCAACAGTTTTGATATTACGATAATGAGGCGTGTTTGACATCCAGTGAGTAACCATCCAGGAGGCAGTTGGATATACAGTTATGTCTGGAATTCAGAGCTCACTGGACGTGTATATTTTGCAGTCATCAGCGTCCAAATGATTCTTGAAGCTCTGGAAATGGGTGAGTTTATGAAAAAATAAGAAGGTATAGAAAGAGGAGAGAGCTTAGAACAGAATCCAGAGGAATTCCAACACATTATGCTCCTCCAGAACAATCACAACCCACAATGGAGATTGAGGGGGAGTCGCTGGTAGAAATAAGAGGGAGACCAGAGTGTGGTGTGGTATCATGAAAGCTAAAGGAGGAGGTTTCAAAATGGAAAAAACAGTCATCAGTCTTAATGTTGTTGCAAAGTCCCCTAAGGGGAAGACTAGAAAATGTCCCTTAGATTTAGTGACATGGGCGTCATTGGTTATCAGAGGCAAACAGTTTGGTCTTAGTGGAATGATAGAGTCAGGAATGAGCTCATGATGTGCTGAGGAGTTGATGAGCACTTGGAAAGTGGAGGCTGCATGTGTGGGCAGCTCTAGGAATGGAGAAGAGGAGGAGTTAGACTGAGCCAAGGTCAGGGTTTGGCAGGGTGGGTGCAATGGAAGGATAATGGGCATGAAGGTTCAGGAATCCGCAAGGAGGCAGCTGGTAGGTAGTTGAACCATGGGCCTGGAAATATGGACTGACTGGAGAAAGAATTAAGAAAAGGAAGGGCATGCTAGGGATGTTTGGAAATCAAAGAATGGTTCTGTGAGAGTGACTGGATGGAAGAATTTGAGGGGTGGAAAGGTTTAAATTTAGCACTATAGAGGAATTGCTCTTTTTGGTGGTGAAAGGCTGGGCATGTTCTCTATAAGCACCCCCTGAAGTGGGGCTACTTAGTTCATGGTACCTAAGTTAAAACACCACAGTCCACTTATTTACATACCTGTCTCCCCACAGCCCTAACCCAGTCCACTGGATCAGTGTTGTAAATGGCGGCCATTGCTCGATTCCCTACCATCTAGCACTGTGGTAGACACTTTTCATATATTATCTCTAATCCTCTCAGCAATGTTGCATGGTGGGCATTATGACTCTAATACAATTGAAGAAACCAAGCACATATATTAGGAAATACGCATCTGCTTATATAGCTAGCCAATTAATAGCAGAGCCAGGATTTGAACCCAGGTTTCGTCTGACTTGAAAGGCCCAGCTTTTTGCTCTACACTTCTTAGACTGTAAGCTTCTTGGGTAACAAGTATCTTCTTAGCATTGTAGCTTTGGTATTTGATGCTAGCCCAGAATTGGAATTCGAGAAATGCTAGGTGCATGAGTGAATAAGTGAGTGAGTGGCGCTAAAAGCACCTTTCCAATACTGTCTTCCAAGGGAAGTGAAAGTACTACCACCCAGAAAGAGGAATGAAGATGATTGGAAGGGGGAGAACAGGATAGGAAGATTTGGCAGTCAAGCAACGCTAGTCTGGGATAGAGAGAACAGAGGTGATTCTTCTGGCTACTGTTTATGGCCAGGGTGCTAGACACCTGGCTGTGGCATGAGAAAGTCAGCCATAATGTTTCCCATCTGCTCTGGGGCCAGCCTCGGGCTCTAGTCCTGTCAGGAAATAACCTAGAAACTCCAGAAGAGGAACTGAAAGGGGAGGTACCTAGGAAACCAAACCCACAGGGAGGAAAGAAGAACCCCAGACCACTAAGTGACGTTTAGCTTTGCATTTCCTTTTTAGAACGGAGGCTGGGGTTTCTCTTCAGACCTTCCTTCAGAATGTTAAGGGGAGTGTGTGTGTGTGTGTGTGTGTGTGTGTGTGTGTGTGCGCGCGCGTGTGTGTGCATGTGACTGCATGTGTGCGTGGGAGGGTGTGGGAGGGAAGGACCAGGTTGCCCATCAGTTTTCTGAGGAGCATGCACACCACCTGATATGGCCTTGAGGTCCAGGCATGTACCTGTCGGATGCTGTCTTTTTTCCCTGGGATAGATTTAGTGAGCCAAGAACACAGTCTGCTTGGGAGGAGTGTCCTTTCAGATTTGGGAGAAGTGGGAAAGGCCGATAGACAAAGTGTTTTGTTTTGTTTTTTCCTTGACCATCATCAGGTTCCTCTCCACCATCCCCGAATAGCAAAAAGGACAATCTCCTCCTTCCAGGTTTTAAAAGCCATTGCATGCCACCTGGCACTACATAAAAGCCTCTTCCTCAGGTCTCTGTGGCTTTGGATTCACTGTTCTTCACCTCACCACCATCACCACCAGTGCATATCCTCTCTGGGTGGCAGGACATGCATGAGGCCTAGTGCGCCTGTGCAGGACCGTCCCTGAGGTCCACAGGAAAGTCCTGGGGCCTGAGGACCATGGTCCATCACCCTCAGTATTCCACATCAGACATAGTCCCTCACCTGTGTGTGCACACCATCCACTGTCTATTGAGGGCTGCACACTGCGGGGAAAGGTGTGGGCAGTAGGCAGAAAGCGTGGTGAGCAGATGGAGCCCCTGGGGACTCTGGGAGCTTTAACGGGTCACAGAGCCTCTCCTCTATATCACAGGTGAGACTGAGGTCCAGAGAAAGAAAATGCATTTGTTTAATCCTTCTTCTGCCCATTCGCCCTTCCCTCTATCCAGTAAATACTCCTCAAACACCTGTTAGGTCCATCCATGCAATACAGCGGCATATAAGAGAAATGAAGTCCCTGCTCTCAGGCAGCTTTCATTCTGCCGGGGAGAGGGAGACCATAAACTTTGAACTTCCTGCGACTCGACCACTGTTAGTTGGTGTCAGATCTGAGAAGTGAGCCTGGACCGCCTGCAGTGTATTTTTTAAGGACCCATGCAGAACAGCTCCCTGCTGCCTGGGGGCCTGAGCCTTCAGTTCTGTTCTTCACTGCAGATGGAAAAGTTGAGACGGAATGAAACTGGAATTTAGTGTATAGATACTTCTGGGCAGCAGAGAGGTTGTAGAGGTATAAGTAACTTTTGACCAGCCCAGACTAAGGATTCTTTTTTTAATTTTGGTTAAATGTATATAAAACATAGCATTTACCATTTTAACCATTTTTAAGAATACAGTACCGTGGCATTAAGTACAGTCACATCATTGTGCGACTGTCACCACCATCCATCCACAGAACTTTTTCATCTTCCCAAACTGTACCCATTAATCGATAACGCCCCCTCCTGCCTCCCCAAGCCCTCTCTCTAGACCAGGAGTTCTAAACATTTTGTGTCATCTGCCCAGTAAGGAGTCTGATGAAACCTGTGAACCCTTCCTCAGAATAACGTCTCTAAATGTATACAGTAAAATACATATGATTATAAATGGAAAGCTTAAATACAGATATGAAAATATTTTTTAAAAACCATTTGTAATATAGTAGATGTGTGATTCTTTGTTATCCTGTTAACAAGCTCCAGCAGTGGTTGAATATCTATGGTTTACATAAATATTTCGAGATAATTGCAACATGTCCAATGTGGTATAAAAATATCTATTGACAAACAAGTCACACGTACACAGCTAATACAACTGGTTTGCTGCTTTCATTCCTTGTTGAAGGAACGGCTAACTTTCAGTTAGAAGTTGGTAAAAGTAAAGACGTGATTTTCCCCTTCAAGTTCACCCACGTCCTAAATTCTATCCCTGGACCACTTGCAGGTTTTATGGTTAAGAAGTCCTGCAAGACAGCACTTGCCCCAGCTTTTCTGCCTCGAAAGGCGGTGCAGACAGAGGACGAGGAGTGTGCTGATGAGTAGGACATGGTGACGGAAACCCTCCCTGTGCACGGGCCCTTGAGTGAGAGAAGGCCCGAGCATCCCAGGAACCCAGCCAACAGGGAAAAGGTGCCCCATTCTTCCCAAGCTGCCAGGCTGCTGCCTGAGGTGGGCGGGGCCAGTGCCCCCTGGAAGTGTGCCTTCTGGCAGCTTCCCCGCCCCCTTTCTACCCGCTTGTCCAAAGGCTCAATGCAGAAGGAGGCCATATGGTCCTTTGTGGACACATTCTCCCTAGTACAGTATCTTCCTGGTGTGAAGACGGGGCCTGGCTCTCCACAGTCAGCTGTCCCTCTCCTCCCCGAAGGCCTCATCCCCCACAGCCAGCCCAGAGAGTCACAGGTTGTGGGGGGACAAGCTCACCCAGTCAGGGAGCCCTGCAGAGTCAGGGTGAGCGAGGAGGCTTTTAGTAACACCCACCCACACACTCACACAGAAAACTGTTGAAGTGAAGTCGAATGTCTCAAAGTCAGATCCCTTTTTAGTATGAATTTGCTGTGTCTCATTCTGAGCACTAATTCCAATTTAATTGCAAGTGGCCTGAAGCCTCTTCAATAGGAGTAACAAATGGTTTGATTTTGTAAACTTCATCAGACTGCATTTTAAATGCGACACAGTAGCCCAACTCGAATGCCAATGAAGCACTGGAGTAGCTCTCTGTTTACTAATTATCCGTTTTTACTCCAAGCCACGCTGGCTGGCTTGTCTGATTAAATCGGATTTGTGGGATAGAGAACAGCTAGCAGAGTTTTCTCTATAGTAAACGAGATTGAAACTATGGGCCGCCTGGCTGCACACTGTAAATTATATTTCCTTTTAAAGGGGACGTGTCTCTTTTATTTCTCTGTGTCCCTCCTGCATATTAAACTTTACCATACAGAAATGTACCCGGCTGCTTCTAAATCTAGCCGCTCGCCACCCACCACCCCCTTTCCCCCCACCTGGTAGCCAGCTCACTTCTGTTGCTTTCCATCTTCCTCTATGAAGAACTGAAAAGGAAATTGGTAGCTACATCTCATATGCACCCAGCTCCACGCCTTTCCTATTTCATACTTTTCTTTTCTCCCCTCTATCTTGGGGGTGAGATTTCATTATTCTAAAAGATACCTGTGATGATTTGGAGTCTTAGAAATCCAAACTGAGCTGACTAAAAGAGAGTTTTAGCAATAAAATGTACTGGGACAAAGACCAGATTTTAGCCTTTCAGAAAGATGAATTGGGGGTATCGGGCTGGGCGGGCAGGGGTTAGGCCTGAATTGGTAGTGACAGTGTGGAGAGTGAAAAAAGAGAGTCAATTTCTGAAAAATTAAATTTGTTTTTTTGGTCCACGCTGGAATGAAAGCCTTTCCTCTGAGCAGAGTGAAATTAAGACCACCTGGGTCCTACCTGTGGTCCAGCGTGGAATGCTACTGGCAGGGTAGACATGGGTGGGTGTTGGTGGACCGGTGCCCACAGTTGAAGCCCAGGATGGGGCAGATGGTGTGTCCTTCCCCCAACTCCCTGACTAGTTTTGNCAGAGTGCGCTCCAGCAGCACATGGAGGTCCACGCGGGCGTGCGCAGCTACATCTGCAGTGAGTGCAACCGCACCTTCCCCAGCCACACCGCTCTCAAACGCCACCTGCGCTCACACACAGGTAAGTCAGTCCAGGTGATGATGGGTGGATCAGGGTCTCTGGGAACCAGTGTCTGAATTTACGTCTAATAACAAAGTGGAGGTGCCTGGCAGAGTTGACCTTATTTGCTCAAGGGCTGGGCATGGGTGGGAGGGGGCTTCCGTAGTGCAGGTCGGTGTTGATCGTTTTCCCAATCCAACCTCATGGACCTCATGTTCTCCATCTCTCTGTGCTCAACAGAAAGGGTACTCATTAGAAATGCCATCTTGGGTCCTACCCACAAAAACTTTGATTTAGTGGGTATGGGGTGGGATGCAAGACTCAACATTATTAATAAAAATTCTGAGGCAGGTGGACCCAAAACTCATTTTAAGAACAACCTACTTGTTTTGTCTCTGTCTCTGTCACATGCCCTTTTCACTCTCCCTGGTCGCCACCCCATGGATGCACACTCATGAAGTCAGCCTCAGGCTCTTGAAGAAATGTTGCAGAAGTGGTCCTAATTTCTCCACATTATAGAAGCACATTTTCTATATTTGGAACTTAACCTCGTTTAGGGTAGTAAACAAGCCATGAAATACCCTGCTTAGCCAGTTCCAGAAGATGGGGGAGAAGAGGATGAGTCACG
The DNA here is from genome assembly GCF_001890085.2 of Hipposideros armiger. Lineage (NCBI taxonomy): Eukaryota > Metazoa > Chordata > Mammalia > Chiroptera > Hipposideridae > Hipposideros > Hipposideros armiger. The sequence continues at coordinate 309,838 of NW_017732448.1, read as the reverse complement.
GTGCCGGGTGCCACCACCCTGTAGGTTTTGGGGATGGAACACTTAGTCTGTAAAGGCCAAGAGGCATTTGCTTCCTTGCAGCAGCCCCTGATCCCCTAGCAAGGGAATGGGTGACTTAAATTATTCCCTTTCTCTAAGACAAAATTGGGTCCTCACTGACTATACAAGGTCAGATGATTAAGTTTGCAAACTCATCCTAGAAAAAGTGCTACATACCTCATTGCTGAATATCACTATAGTCACCTTCAAAGTACTCCCTTTGGGAAGCTATGCACCAATGACAGTGCCTAGTCCACCCTTCAAAGCAATTTTGGAACTCTTTTTCTGGAACGGCCATCAGAGCTGTCATTNCACAGCCCCTCCATAAACAGGTGTAGTCAGGCTGTGCATAAACCCTGCTGTTGGTAAGACTTGAACTCCAGGAGCTTGACCTCACTCTTGGTATCTACCTTTGTGCAGGAGCTTTTTATATTTTAATTTGCTTCTGAATGTCCTGCAGAATGAAGGTGTCTCCACTTTTCCCTGGTTGGCCATTGTGTATAGTACAGTATGGGAAGGCCTGGTGGTCCCTCTGATAGCCTGGTTACCGAGGGAATGAATGGCCACCACACTCTCAGGCTCACAGCCCTGCTTTTAATTGTTGACAGTAAAAAGCATTTAAATGCTGCTTAATTTGTAATCATCTTCTGGTGGGGGGGGGAAGGAGAGGAACCATTAAAATGTCAGTAAAATGAATACGTCCTGTCTTTTGTTTTTTTTGGTTTGGTTTTGTTTATTTGTATGGGGTAGGTTTTCTTTTCATTGCCCGGTGTTTGTCAGATCTTTAAATGGCTCTGACACGATAAGTATTTCATTTATTTTTAATTTCTGTGTCCCCCAACCCCCACCTACCTCCCCACCCCTTTCTGTCTCTCCCGATCTTTGTCTTGCCTCTGTCTGTCTCTCTTCATCTCCCTTTTCTCCTCTATGTGGCTTCCTCTTGCCTTTACCTCAGGGTCTCTGGAATACATTGGGGCTTACAGGAAATGTTAAATAAGACCCCAGCTTCATTGTTTTTTAAGTGTTTTCCAAAAGACCCAGCTCTTCCCCTGGGGCCCCAGGATGACTTTGGAGATCCCTGGAACTGAAGAGAGTGAGTCTCTCTAGAAAATGCCTTGTGCACAATGAAAGAGATGAAAGACCTTGTCGAAACTTATTGTACAAATAAGGAAATTGGGTCTCCAGGGGGGAACCTCTGTGCCCTCCCATGAAGCTCTGGACACACTGCTCAGAATGTAAGTGCCTACTACACGTTGGGTGCCGTGCTAAGGAACTGAGACCACTGGATTCAGAGGCCTGGTTCTCTGTTCACCCTCTGTGCCACATTCATTGGTGTCTTTTCTGTCACCCCAGTGCAGGGGCCATGGGAGAGAAAGCCTCTGCTCCTGACCCCCACCCCATCAGTCGGGCTGTCCCCAAGCACAGACAGGTTTGCAAGTACCCTCAGACCCAGAGACCCAAGAATTGCCCTTCTGGGTATATTGTCAGTTCTTAGAAGTACTAGCAGGTAATTGGTGGTCCTTTGAAAGGACCTAGCAGGTTCTCTCAAGTCTTTCTTTCCCCACCTTCCTAAAAATCTCTGTCTCACAATGCTGTCTGAGAAAGGTTCAGAGTGATAGACCCAGATTGGCCCCTAGCAAATTCTCAGTCAGGGTTAGATCTTTTCTTTGTCTTGCCTGTGACTCTCCCTCTGGGAGCCTAAGACAGTGGTTCCTACCGAAGCCTCAAGATTCTCTTTAACTGAAAGAAGGCTGTTGAGGCAGACTTTATAAGAGAAATGCCTGAAATACATCTCATCGGGATGAAGGACCTTCCAATTTTACAGATCCCTCTTCAATAGCCTTAGAACCACTGACTGCCAGCATTGGGGGAACTCTTTAAGAATCATTTACATCCACCTTCATTTATCCAATGAGGAAACTAGGGCTCAAAGAAGTTCAGTAACCTACCCAAGAGTGTACAGCAAGTTAGTGACTGAGCCAGGACTTGAAGACAGGCCTGATGGCTGAAGACTCCAGTGCTTGCCACTCTGCCGCCCCTCTTCAGCTGGAAGTCTAAGAGAAAGGTCACAGGAAAGGGTAGGGCAGGAGGATAACTGCAGGATGATTACCCTGGCCTGTACTTTCCCGCTCCATCCTGACTTCCCACCATACACTTCAGGGGTTCTTTTCCCCAGAAGCCTGCAGGACCAGATGAGTTAGAGATTGAGGAACTCCAGCTTCTTACAGTTTAGCCCTCATGCAGCCTTGCAGAGCGCTGTAGGCCTCCCAGGGAGAGCGCGCAGGGCTGAATATATGCCAGGGAGGCTAGACTGAGGAACGGGCTCGTTGTAGCTTTGTGTGTATTTGCTGTGCATCTACCCCAAAATGAGGGACGCAGGGAGCCCTTTGGCTTTGGGAACCCAGAGGGTAGACAAGTGCCTTTCTCTTTTCTGAACTTGATTCCTACAGAACAAGCAGTGTAGAGAAACTGAGGAAGACGGTTCTTCTCTGCATCTTGAGGGAAGTGGGTCCCTTAAGGCGGCACAATGCCCACCTGCCCCATCCCCCAGCCATCTTCTTCTAGACTGGTCTTATCTCAAAGGTGCCTCTCCCTCTGCCAAGATGGGCAGTACCTAGGAGAAGCTTCTGTTCGGATTCCCCCAGGGCTGGGCTGAGTTAGGCAACTGCCGTGGAGCCTCTCCTTCCAGGGCTGTTGAAGTTGGTCCAATTTTTCAATCGTAGTCCAATTAGTTTCACAAATGGGGGCCTCCATGGTGCCAGGGCACATTTGTTCCGGGCCTGCGCACTGGCCGGGCCCCATTGTCCTGCCTCCCACCCCCGCGTGGGCCCATTGTCCTCGCCCCCAGCGGGTGCTGCTTACCACTGATTTATACGGGCAGGCATCCTGCGGGCTCCAGGCTGTACCACCACAGCTGGCTGAGGTGCTTAAGGCCTTGGACCCCATGACCTTTGCCCCAGTCCTGCTGTCATTTTGAAAGTTACCGACCAGAGGACTGCATACCTCTCCGGATTTACTTCCCACCCCAGCACACGCGTGCGCCTGTGCTCTCTGTCTCTCTCTCTCTCTCTCTCTCTCTCACACACACACACACACACACACACACACACACACACACACACACTTTCTTTCCTTCTTCCCCC
>NW_017732448.1:297805-305910 GCF_001890085.2 Hipposideros armiger | reverse complement strand
GTGTGTGTGTGTGTGTGTGTGTGTGTGTGTGTGTGCGCGCGCACTTTGAGACGTGTAATCACTCACCCATCCATGGCTTAGTTTTAAAACAAATTTGAACTAGCTGCTCCAGCTCCTCCCCTTTTTGGTTATTCATTAAGAATTCTCTGCTCCCAGGACTAGCGATAGGAAACCATAACGTTTCCCCTCTCCCTTGTGAAAATGGAAAATTATATAGCTGTATAGGTGCCTTCCAAGATTCTAAGCAGGTAAGAAAGAAAGGAAAAAGGGGTAGGGAGGGCTGGGCAAGGAGACTGGAATTGACAAGGCTGAAATTTACAAGAAGGTTAGATGCTAAGGTTTCTTGCTCTTCGCTTGGTTTGGGGAAATGTAACGGAGCACATGATTAAAGGTGACTCTCTGTGCAGGAGACAAGCACCCATGCACAGGCTTGCAGCTAATTTGGTTTGAAGTAAGCCTCCCAAGATGTTTTCTCAGTCTCCTGTACCCTTCCTGGAAGAGCGGCAGTGGGCAGTAAAAGAACGAGTGGGACTTGTCTCCCGCTCTCCAGCAGCTGTCACTTCTGGGGTCAGTGGGCTGGCACTTCTTGGGCTGGGAAGGCTGGGCCCTCATTGCGCATGAAGCTAGAATTGTGGGAATTCAGGAGCTCATCCCAGAGGGTCCCGCAACATATGCCCAAGAGGAAAACCAGAGAGGGAGCTCTTGGCCATTTCTCTAGTAGACCCTTGAAAAGAAGGCAGGCCCGCCTGCCAATGTCATGGACTGGGCCTTTGGTTTCTTTCTGTTGTTTCCCGTCCCTCTCCCCCCACACCTCTCGCCTTCTCTATCCTCTTGAGATGCAGACAGAGCCTTCCTGCCTTTGGTGTGAGTCAGCCCTGGGCTGCTCATCTGGGTCTGTCCTTTCCTCTGCATAGTGGATGAGGCAGCCCCAACACATCTTTAACAATGACCTGGTGGGTTGGGAGGAGAAGGGTGGCGAAGGGGGAAAGGTGGCAATTGCAGTGATAGTTTGGGTGTGTGGTCCAAGGGCTGCCCATGGCTGGAGGTGGTGTCCTTAGAAAGAGGAATCCTGGGGGTCAGAGGAAGTAGAAAGACATGCCTGAAGGACTTGGAGGTGGGATGGAGGGTGGAAGGTGGGAGATGGTGCTTTTAAATCAAGGCTTTCACACACCCCGAAATTTGATATTTTCTTCCTCTGGGGAGAAGAAGCTGCTGGGGTGGCAGGGGAGGCAGGTCTTCCTTTGTTGGGTGAGGTCACGGGGAGTTGGACGTGAGAAGCCCATCGTGGTTCACATGCATGCACACGCACACTGTGGCGTATACATATGTAGCAGTCAGGCCGGCGTACCAAAAAAAGCCGGAGTATATTTAGATCCCTCTGCTCTTTTGGTTAAGAACCTGCTTATAGCTGGAGATAATAAGAGCCTTGCTCCAAGGAGGTGTCGCACCTGAACATCCTCTCCAGCTGTGTAGCCCTCTGATCCTGTCCCTTCCTTTCTATTAAAGAGCTAATTGGTATGGAAATGGTACAGGTGTAAACATGAGAGTTTTTGTGTCTCATAATTTCAGACCCCGTCATCACCTGGGTGAAATAAATACCCTGCATCTATGTCACCCCTCCTGCCTCCTGTTCCACCCTGGCCTTGGCTTTCTCCCATTTTTTTGGCTAAAATTAAACTCATTTTAAATTGGGAGTCTGTGAATCGTACATGCCGTGCAGCCAGCACTGGCTGTGCTGCCCGTGGGGGTGGAGGGTGGGTGTGGTGTGGTCACCATCTCCAGAGATAGAATTGATGCAAAGGGGGGCCCAGATATTTGCATGGACCCTGCCCACATTACCTGGAACCACTCTTCACTCAACCCACCACACCCATTCCCTCTTCCTCGCTCTAATTCCATTCAGGCAGCACCCTTGGAGTCCAGCCTGAGACTAAACCCCACTCTTTCTTCAGAAGAGCAGAAGAAGCACTATTCTTTGACCTGGTAAATTATTTCCTTGGGTCAAGGCTAATTTATATAACAGATTTACATTGAAATTTACAGATTGCTAGAAAACAAATATTTATGTAAGACTTACGTACTCAAAAATGTTTGTCAGTTGCCTCGTAACAGCACTGTGCAGTTGGTGCTGTTCAGGGCAGGTTATTTCTGAATGTCATTTCCTAGGTGAAGAAAGGAGGTCAAGGGCAGCAGCTACCTGGTCCAGGGTCACAAAGCCACAAAGGGCTGCCCCTCTGGACTGAAAATGGGGTCTTCCAACTAGTTTTACTGCGTGATGTGGTAAAACTGGTGCTTCTGTGGTTTGGGTCTTCAGTTCTGAGCGACAGAGCTCAGATTTGGAGCCAGAGCTGGAGAGTCTTATCCAGCCCATCATACAGACATGAGGGGCCCCAAAGAGATCAGCTGCCTGTGGGTCACTTTGTGTTACTCATTTCTAAGGAGAGCCTTGTTGGAAGCGCTCAGTAATGGCTGGCTACAATTGGCCTGTGCTTTCCCCAGCTCTAGCTGTCTGTCTCTCTGAACCATGACTTACCCCACCCCATGTCTCCTCTTTGCCCTTTGTGACTGCCCCACAGCTTCTTCATTCTTTAATGCACTGTGCAGTTATTGAGTGCCTACTCTCTGCCAGGCCCCGTGCTCTATGTTGGGGATAGAAAGATGAAGAGAATAGTTCCTGCTTTGGAGGGCTTACAGTCTATCTAGTAGGCAGAGCTGAATGTCAAATACAACACAGGGCTTTATGTGCTGTAATCGTGAGGGCTCAGAGGAAGATATTCTTGGCACTGAGTCCTAAATGGTGTAACTCAGCCAAGATGCCTTCTCTAGGGTCAGCTTCCAGGAAGAAGCAGCCCACAGTCGATAAAACAACTTAGGCTTGTGTATTGTGCAGGACTGCCGTGATCCATAGCCAGGTTGGCCACTGCAGGAGGATGCCCAGCTGAGGGGGGATGGAGGCTGGAATCCAGCCCGCTTCGCTCGCCAGAGCTGTGCACCCAGGCGGGGATCTGTCTGCCCAGAGAAAGAAGCATGCTTTTCTAATTCAGACCAAGGCGTCGTCTGGGTTGGCATTGGGTCTACTACCACTTTATAGCTATAAAGCTTTTTCACATGGATACCTCATTTGATGCTCCCAGCAACCACTGTTGTGTGTGTGGCAAGCAGTGTGGCAAGGATGGGCATACTCTGGCCCAGAGAAGTTCAGTGACTTGCCCAGGGTCACAATTCAAGTAAATGGCAGACCCAGGACATTTGTGCTTCTTTTTTTTTTTTTTCTTTTTTTCTTTTTTTAAGATTTTATTGGGGAATTAGGGGAGGGGAACAGCGCTGGGAAATTGGGGGAAGGGGAACAGACAAGTTGCTGTCCTTTTTGTTCTTCAGTCTAGTTGTGGAGGATGCTGCTTCACTGGCCCATGTTGGTATTATCATTGTGCTCTTCCCAGGTGAGGCAGTCGCTCGCCGGCCATTGGACGGCTGCTCACGGCAGCTCACGAAAGCTCATGCCTGCTGCTGGCCAGCCCCACTGCAGCCTACGCCATCACTGGCGACTCACGGCAGCTCAGCTCCAGGTCAAGCTGTTGTTCACCATCTTAGCTGTAGAGAGTGCAGCATCACTCATGTGGGATCCGAACCGGGGCCCTGCTGCTCAGAGCTGGCGTCCCAAGCCACCTCCTAACCAACATGCTACCTGGCCGGCCCCATTTGTGCTTCTTTTGTCTCCCTTTTGTTATGCTGACCATGTGATTTCTGAAGGTCTTTTGCTACCAGTGGAGGCTCCTCCTGTCTCCCTAGGGGGGTCTCTCTGTAGCAGAGGAGGGAGCAGCAGGTACCTCAGGGGCTCAGGAGTTGAAGGGAGCAGACTGTTCTAACATGGCTGGATCCCTTTGCCCCCACCACACATCTCAGTGCAGCTAATGAATTGCTAATACAATTTTCTGGATAATTTTATTTCCATAGCCCCACATCTTAATGTGTTTCCAAAAGCTCGCATTTATTTGCTTAATTTCGCAGTGTAATAGAATCTGCCCTGACTCATCATACATGCGGACAATCAGCTAGGCAGAAACTATCGCAAATTGTGTAATCACGCAGATCAGGTCTGGAGATTTTTCACTTGCATGTGCCAGTAGCTTTTCTTGTGTCTTGTCCACTTCTCCCCCTACGCTTTTCTTTCTTCTTTTAAAATATTTTTCATTCTCTCAGCTCTAGGTCTCTAGACACAAGAATGGAGAAAGTGGATACGGAGCCTCAGAGCCCCCTTCTCCTCACCTCTGAGCCTCGGTCAGGAATCAGTGGCCAGGGAGAGCCTCTGTGCCTTGTGGGATGTCCCAGGAAGGGGAGAGAGACCATTGGAGGCACTTTGTCACATTTTCTTTCTAGGTGGTGGCTGTATAACTTTAAACCTGTCACCAAGTGCAGAGCTGGCCACCTGAGCCTTCAGGTGCACCACGTTTCCCAACTGGAGCCCAGGCCCCAGGTCCTGCCATGTCACCTTCTGGATTTCATTGCTACACTCCTCCTCCTGTCTTCACAGCCCCTACCCTAGTCTGGTCCCCACCCTCCTCTAGTGGTAACACAAAAGCCATCAGCCCTCTTCCAGCTTCCAGCCACTTGCCACTGCTGTAGGTCCCCAAGCTACCCCCAGGGCCGTTGCCCTCACATACTGGTAGGATCATGCCAGCACCCACACCCTTTCATGGCACTGCATTGCCTATAGAGTGAAGTCTAATCTGTCCCATCAGGCAATATATCCCTCTGTGATCTGACCCCCAATAAGCTTCCCTGCCTGTCTCCAACCTTGGGGTCTGTCCTCTGTCCCTGCCAGCTCCGAAATTTGCTTGTGGTGTTCCCCTAGCCTGGCTTGTGTGCCCCACCTCCTAGTCCCTGGCTTCTCAATACGCTTCATTTCTCAAAGCCAGTGAGAAAAATCTGCTCTCTGAATCTTCCCCCAAGCCTCTTGAAGTTACCCTGTTTTATCCTCTGGCTGGTTTTCGACTTGTCTGTGTCCCCCCATGAGTCTGGGACCCTATTTCTCTGGATGATCTCAGCATCTTCCTTGTCACCTAGCACCGTGTCTACACTTGGTCATGTTCACTGAGTCAGCTGAATGGACCTGAAGTGGGTTTCGGCCATCCCGAGAAGGAGGGATAGTGTAGGGCGGCAGCTTCTGGGGGCCTTGGGAAGAACAAGGGAGCAGAGTGCTGCGGGCATGTCAGTCTGCCCTGCCAGGTGGTACCAGCCCTCAGAGCTTCTCTGGGCTTAGCCTTTTAGGGCAGGGTGTCCCACTGGGAATGTCATTCAAGTTCCTTCTGACCCAGGCTCCTTCCACCCTTGGGAGTTTAGGGGATACATACGGAGAAACCTGGGCTTTTAAAGGGCATGGCTTGCCTAAGGAGTCTGCTCCGTCGTACCGATTTAAAGCAGCTCTTTGACACCTGGCTTAATTGGAGTTCCCTGTAGGGCAAGGGTAGGGGCAGAGAGGAGGCTGGTGCTGGGCGCCCTTGGGATGAAGCATCCAGGGCTCCTGTGTCCCAGAACATTTGGCAGATGGCCTGTACTCGTGGGTATATTGACCAGAACGGACTGGGCTTTGAGGACTGACTGACAGCCTGTGGTCTCCTTCTGCCTGCATGGACCACTTCCCTCAGAGTGTCCCCTCCAGCAAGTGGAGCCAAGCGCCCCAGTACCTCCCAGAGAGCTTGCTGGCTCCCGGGGGTTTGGAAGCCTTCAGAGAGTTATGCCTGTGACCCCACTTCCAGCTCACTCCTCTTGGAGCGAGCCCTGGACGCATTGGCGCTCCTGAACCAACCACGTTGGAGCTGGCTGGCTGGTATCGTTACTTCGCTCTTCTAGGAGAAGCCCAGACAGACCGGTGGCAGACCCAGAGGTAGACATGGGCCCAACCGTGTCGTTTCTGAAACCAGACAGACTGAGGCATTTTCAAATCTCAACTCGGCCTCTTTCTCACTGTGTGACCTTAGGCAAGTTATTTAATCACTCTGTTTTCTCATTTGTAAAATGGTGATGAGAACGCCTGCCTTTAAGGGTAGCAAGTGTTAAATGAGATGACAACACAGATAAAGCACCTAGCACAGCACCTGTATCAGTTCCCTTCCCTTTTGCTCTTTGAGGCCAAAATCAAAGCTGTGCCCTTGTTTGTATTCAGTCTTCCTGCTCAGCCTTCCCTAGACCTGGATGTAGGCAGTACGGATGGCGCATGGCTGCAGGTGCCTAGTGCCGTCTGCACAGGTGGTAGTGAGGGGTGGAGGAATGGCGGGGAGTGAGAGATCTTACCTTCCCACTACTCCATCCCAAACCCAGCCATGAATAAGACTGAGGTGGGAAGAACAAACCTCCCACTAGCGTTCTCCTTTGGTGGACCAGGGAGGCAGGCAGGCTCTTCACGCTGACCTTCTCCTCATCCCACTTTCCACCAGGAGCCCCTTGATTCCACACTGAGCAGGCCACAACTCCGGGCAGCCAAAGCTCTGCCCCTCCCTCCCCTCTGGGTTGAGTTGACAGATGCCAGGCCTGCCCACCTTTCTTGTTAGTGTCCCTCACACAGGGCTGAGCACAGGTGATATTGCTCAGATGCCAGCACGTAGATAGGCTTCCCAGGGGAGCTGACGTGCTTATGGAAACAGAATCCAAAATGGCGGGCAGTGAGCCACCAGTTAGAACTCAGATGGGAGGGTTTCGATGCTTCCTCAGGTGCTGCTGTGCCCAGAAAGGCCATGGCTCCAGAGCAGCACTGGACAGGGGTTGATAACCAATAGAAAATGGTAGCCTGTCTTTGTAGTGTAGTGGGATACCCACCTACCTGTGCTTCTGATCAGCACAGGGAACGACTGGACTGAATTAAATGAAAACCTCATGTCACTCATTACCTTAAAATCCTTTGACAATTGCCCGCTGGTCTTGGGATGAAACCTAAAGCTCTTAATACGGTTTTCAAGACCCCACATGACCTGACCCTGCCTACTTCTTTGGCCTTCTCCTCTACTCTCGCCCTACCTCCCCAGCTGTGTGGTTCTTCTGTCTGCACCTCTGGCCTGCCATGTTTCTTTCCAGCCTGGAGTGTTCACAGCTATTGTTTTGTCTTCTAGGGATGCTCGCCCCGCCCCGTCCCACCCCACCGACCCAGTGAGCAGGGTGACATCTGTAACGAGAACAAGGACTTTATGTAGTTTTCCATGGTTACATTCTCAGTATCAAAAAGAGAGTCCTGCTTATAGAAGGCACTAAAATAATATTTGTTGAATGAGTGGGCCCTTAAGATGTGTGCTTTAAGGAATGGAGAAGTGGTTAAAAGAATAGAGTCTGATGTAACTTGCACCAGGAGGGGACAGACATCCAGGCTGCCGGGGGTGCACACCCAGCTCTGCTGCTTAGCAACTCCACGGAACTTAGGACAAGTTCCTCAGTCTCTCTGTGCCTTGTTTCCCTTACCTGAAGGGTGAGGCTGTAGAGCCTACATTTTGGAGATGTGATTTTAAATTAGTTACATTCAAGCAATGGCTGGCAGATGTTCTCTTCCTTATTGTGATTCCTCACAGAGGCCACCCTGACCTCCCACCTCCTGCCCAACTCCGACAAGTCCCTCTGGTACATGCCTAGTACTGCGCCTTTGACACCGCTCCCCATACGATTGCCTACTCACATTTGCTGTTGTGACATGTTTGATGAATGCCTCTCCTTCTCCTACTACCAGCAGTTCTCAACCTGTGGGTCACGACCTCTTTGGAGGTCGAACACCCTTTCACAGGGGTCGCCGGGTACTCGTATGTGGGCGTGTCTGCATGTGGGCCTGGAGACGGATAGAGGAGCGGTGTCTCGGTTCCTAAGACCATCGGAAAATATGTGTTTTCCGATGGTCTTAGGCAACCCCTGGGAAAGGTTGAGAACCGCTGTACTAGACTTTAGGTTCCATAAGGACAGGACGTGTGTTGATTTTTGTCCACCGCTGGGTGACATAGTAGGGGCTCTACCCACATTGCACGTCCTGGGCCTCCTCTGGGTTTGCCTCTGAGCATGGGGACTTGGGGCGCTAGTGCCGGCTCTTGCTCCAGCCTGGAGGGGTAGAAAGAGGCTGTGTGCCCCACCCTCCT
>NW_017732448.1:283443-296300 GCF_001890085.2 Hipposideros armiger | reverse complement strand
TAGTAAACTTGGTTAACTGTTTGTCCAGTTGGTACAAATTCATAATGAATAATCCCTCTGATATCAAAAAAGGTTAGCAACATGGTTATAACGAGTTCGCGAATTTAATTGTCAGACCTCGTACATAGATAAAGGACTGCCCATTTCTGAGTCTGTATGTGTCTCAATTCGTGTGTTTTCTGTCCTGGGTTTGAGCTGAGAGGTAGCGATGGGGCCGGGCCAGGAAGAGAGATAGGCAGACTGTACCTGGGTTGGTAACTGTAACAGTGTGTATGTTCATGTGTTGGAAAGGACACAAAAACTCTGTGTGCTTCAAGACAGGGATGGTTGGGCACTTTTTCTCATTCTTAAATCCTGACACAGCTCTGGGGATTAAGTATGCAAGCCAGGCCTTTCCTAGGTGGTATTCTTCTGAATAAGGGAGGGACTTCATTTATCATGGGCTGAGCGGGCCTGTCCTGCCAGCAGTGGGCATCCTCATCAAGGAGCCTGCCTGGGCTCTCATTTCTGGGTGCCACTCTCTTTAGGGGAGCATATTGCCTTAGCATTACCAGGTTTGCTTAGAACTCTTCAGAATTGCTGGCTTAGGACAGTGGGAGGTCCCACGCTGACAAGGACTCCCTCTATAGTGACTGCATAAGCATCCCCTGCAGGTATATGCACCTTCCTGTCAGGACCTCCCTCCGCTGGGTCCACAAATTCAGCCTTATCAAAGATGGCCACTCACCTTCAGCCACATCTAAGAACGCTGCTGGGTCAAATCTCTTGGCTTCGTGTGACTTGAATGATCCCAGCCCTGCTAAGTCTACCCAGGATATGCGCTGCTCTGCCCAGACCACCTTCAAGGAGCTCAGATATCAAAATGCACCTGCTTCTTGTCAGTCGTGGCTCTGATCTGTGGGAGGAGCTGTTCCCAGACATAATTTGGGAGAAGCACTTGCTTAATCTAGGGAACATGGAATGTGTACACTGCCTATGCACACACACAAACACCCATCGGTTTCCACACTGCGAGGCCTGTACACACAAACCATATACAGGCTGAGCACCCCTCCACACACACACAATGCCTCATTAATATTCCGTTTTTCTTGGCCCATTTGCTGCTGGGGCCTGGTGTTTTGCATCAGCAGCTGTGTTTGGTAGGTTAGTCCAGCCGCGCTTTTGGCATTGATGGATTCCTGATTCACACGACTCATCATATAATAAACTCTCAGCTGTGCTGCAGGGAGGGGCTTGAGGAGCCGACAGAATGAGGCTGGGGTGGGGAGGATGACATGGGCCTGGCCAGTGCCAGGGAAACCACCAGGTAAGGACAGATCGCTGGGGTCACAGGTGCGCTGGGCAGGCCAGAGGGGCTCTAATTAGTCTCGTTTGTCCTGCACTTAATGTCAAGCTCATTAAAGAGGCTACAGAGTTAATCAACATACCACAAATTGGATTTTGAGTTCTGCAGCCAGTTTTGTGTACATTATGGCAACACTGACACGATTAACTCTCAGGGTGAGGAATTTAGGCCAGGTGCTCATGCGTGCACACGTGTGTGTGTGTGTGTGTGTGTGTGTGTCTGTGTCTGTGTTTTCTTTTTTTTCTTCTAAGTTCTTTTCATTCCTTTCCCTGGGCTGACTGGAGATTTCCTATTTAAACTCATTTAACATGTGATCTGTGTCATAATTAAATTCATAAAAATCTGATCAAACAAACCTCTCTGTCTTAACCCTTTGTTTTTTAAACTCTTAGGGCCCCCCTCTGGAGGGGAAAGGCACAGACACTGGTTCCCCCCAGCCGCATGGCTGCCGATGTACGTTTTAATTACCGGCTTCGGCTGAAGTCTCATCTCACATGGCCCTTGCTTGCTTGCTTGCTTGCTTGCTTGCTTTATTTATTTATTTATTTATTTATTTATTTAATCTTAATGAGGATACTGAATCCTTGATTACAGTTGTAATCGTTGCCGATTCAGTAAAGATGGGGAGTTGGATGTCAGGCGGGGCTGTGTGTGTAGCAGTCTACACAAAGAGTGGCATGCAAGCACAGGTGTGCACAGACTGACCCGCACTCTGTTAGACACACAACTAATTAGGACCAAGGTCTTTACAGGCCTCTACTCCCCTTGGGTTGGATGGGGCTGGTGGCTGGGGGACCAGGCAGTATGCACAGCCCTGGCAGTGAGAGGACGGGCAGGTGCCAAGAACCCCAGGGCTCAGGTTCGTGCTCAGATCGCCATGTGAGGGACCCGCTAACTGTGCTTCAGCCAGGGCTGTGCCCCAGAGGTTGGTCAGAACTGGTGTGGAGAGGTAACTGCTCTCTGAGCTTCTCCTGTCCAAATCCGCAATGGAAGTGCCCCCACCCACTCCTCTAAGCCCTCGGTGCTTCTTGCAAATCTTCCACCCATGAGAGAGCCTGCCAGTGGGCAGACCCCAGCATCCATTCCCCACAGAGCCTATAAAACCCTTCAGAGCCATCAGGAGAGATGAGAATTTATGTGGGTTTGGGGGCCTGCGTTCAAGAGCGGGGAGCTTGGGTTCGCGGCCGGAGGAGGGGAGAGTGAGAAGAGAGTAAAATACAATTTTAAAGAGGAAGTGAAGGCATAGGCATGCGAGTCTATAACGAGAAGGACAATTTATGCCCAGGCACGAGCGCAGTTTGACATGGGGATAATGAAAAAACGTAGGTCATTGTGGATGACTTAAACCTTCAGCAGCTGAGGAAAATGTATGAAATGCAGAGGACATTACACGGTTGGCAGCCCCGCACATCTGCAGAGGGACAAGTGAAATACAGTGGGCCATTCTTTACCATAAACTGTGGTTGTTGGAGATGCAGCCCGGAGAAATTGTAATTACAGTGACAAGACGAATCAGCGATATTTAAATATTCATGAACGAAGTCTGGGGTGATCAATCTATCTTTATTGTCTGTGCCTTCTCTCCTGTAATAAATAAGTAGCTGAAGTCCTCACCTTTCATCCCCCAAAGCCCCCACTTTGGGTACAAAATGAAAAATAGTTGACCCCCACACCCCAACCCAACCTCGCACCCTCCAGGGGCCATCAGAGCAGAATGCAAGGAAAGAAGGCTGATGGGCATAGATTCCAGGCCGAGGAAAGGTAGTTCTCCCCCAGTTTCATACACCCAACATTTCCTGGGTGTCTGCCCTGGGTCGTCCCTATGGTGCGTACTGAGGCTACGGGGATGAACGAAGCTCCCTTTTACCTAGAGGTGCTTCCTAGAGGCACGGTGGGCGTAACAGCAGATACAGGACAGCATGTTAATTAGCAACCTGGGAAGTGTCCAGGCTCCAGACTTGAACCAGACCAGAATCTGAATCCTTACCCAGCACTTACTAGCTATTTGATCTTGGGGGCCATGTTTTAAGCATTTCTAAGCATTGCGGGGGTTTTTTCATCTATAAAGTGAGAATAACAGTAGTATCTTTCTTGTAAGGTTGTGCAATGATTGTGTGATATGATCCATTTGAAGTTCTTAGTACAGTAGTGGGCACTCAACAAAAATATGGGCCACTTTAATTAGAAGGTGCCATAAAAATTATACTACTATTATATATAAATATGTACTATTGCCAAAAGAACAAAATGCTAGATTTTTCTTATCTTTGGGGACAGAGAAAAAAGTGTAACTCATTTTGCCTGAAGGACTAAAGGGAAGCTTCCAAGCGGGTGATGTGTGAGTTGGGCCTTGAAGGATGACTAGGAGTTTGCCGGGGAGAGAACAGCTGTGTCAAACTGTGGAGGAGGGAAAGAGCAGAAGGCATTTTGGGGGACAGTGTTCTCATTGTTCTCCAAATTGGAGGGAGTTTTTTGTGGGTAGGGGAGTCAGGCTGGAGTGGCTTTTGGCCCTAACCTAAAGGAAAGGAAGAGAAAGCAGCATGAGAAGCTGGGAGCCAAGGTCTCAAAGCTCCCGGGGCTGTTCTACACTTGTGGGAGCCTGTTTTCTGGGGACTGCTGTTCACATACCTGAACCAAATGGGCTGTCTTTCCCCAAGGCTGGCCTTTGACCCATGGATGACTACTGGGCCACAGTAAAGTATGGACGTGTGTAAACACATGTGCTCCGTGTTTGTGCTATGGGGGCTTGTAGAGGGTGGGGGTCCTTAAGTCGTCTTTGCAGGTGGTGAACGCAGGCAGTCTCATCTTCCTAGTGCACTGCATGTGCCCTCCTGTCCCCAGAAGTGGGGCCGGGGTGGACAAGAACCTGAACCAGCCCCTTGTCCCCACAGGTGACCACCCATACGAGTGCGAGTTCTGTGGCAGCTGCTTCCGGGACGAGAGCACACTCAAGAGCCACAAACGTATCCACACGGGCGAGAAACCCTATGAGTGCAATGGCTGTGGCAAGAAGTTCAGCCTCAAGCATCAGCTGGAGACACACTATAGAGTGCATACAGGTACTGAGGGCCAGTGAGGGCACCTGAGCTGGCTCTGGGACCTGGGTGACGGTGGGGGACAGATGGTTCCCCAGAGAAACTCAAGTGAAGGTGGTCTGAGGCTGAACCAAAGAGTTAGAACGGATCCTGTTAAGGATTAGTATGTTGACTTCAGTGTCACTGCCTCCTTGCAAGGCCGAGGCAGACATTGCTAATCAAGGACAGACCACTTTCCATGAGCCCAGACTAGCCTTCCAGGCAGCCATACCAACAATTAATTCACAGAAGACATGGAAGATGATATCTATTCGTGAATCCTGAATTAAGGTTCTCCAATCAGCTGAAAGTAAAAGTTAGGATGTTTTTTTACTTGAGGGTTAGAGTAAGAATTAGAGGGCCAAGTTGAGCTAGGTTATGATGAGGGTTGAGAAATTGTAAGTTAGAGTTACGTTCTGAGATCAGAGGAGCAGATATATTTAATAAGCCCTCTTCATGTATAATGTTTTGCCATTTCAAAGGGACTTTCCTTGTTTTTTTATGTAAAAGAAATGTGAGGTGCTGTTTTCCCTGGGGCCTGAGGACAGAAAAAGTGGAAATGGTCCCGATGTCTAGAACTGCCAGAGTTGGGGGCAGTTGAATGCTGGAGCTGGCCTGCACCTGCTTGTGAAAGCCAATTTTGCTCATCTCTTCCCAATCACAAGTTCAGTGGCATCACCTGGGTTGCTTAACATTGGCCATGGTGGGAGTATTCACAGCATTGCGATGAGCAAATGCTACAAGACCAGGCTTTGAGGGGAACCAGTTGTTTCACATTTATCACCAGTATGCCACTGGTCGGGGAAAGGTTTTCAGAAGGACTTCCTCTAAGGATAAGAGGTAGTGGAAGGTAGTGGAATTTGGCAAACTAGGAAGCCTCCTCTGATTAGGGGAGACAGCTTTGCTTTGCAGAGGAAGGGGAGAGGTGACCTCTGGGAGGGGAGCGGTGGGCAAAGGGAACAGTAAGCAAAGGATACGTGTTGTCATAGCTCTTGATTTCTTGCCTCCAGCATCAACCAGAAGGAGAGGACGGGGTGCTCGTTGTTGACCATTAGAGAGACCCAGAGGATTCCCCGGAGCCCTCGGGTGGGGCTTCCTTAGCCCCTTGTTGGGGATGTGACCTGGCAGGTGGATCATTAAATGCATTGGCAGTGACTATTGTAAATAGCAGGTCGATAGTTAGATCACTTTGGCTGTTCATTACTTCATTATTTGCTGGGGCCGCTGCATGGAGGAGTATCAATAGTGAGATGGCTGGCCAGTTAATTACTGTATCGAAACAAGGTTCCCTCACACCCTCTGCTCAGCTCCAGGGGACTCTAACAGAGGGGAGGACAGGTAACAGCTAGGGTGTGGCTCTGTACTCCCAGGTTCTCTGTCCCTTCCCCATTCTAGCCCCAGAGGGCAAGGCAGGGTCCAGTATAGGTTCTCAGAGCCCTGAATGATGAGAAAGCCCCAGGTGCTGCATGTTTGAAGGACGGCGTTTCCTCAGTTTCACCCCACCCCTACGCCCCACCACCTGTAGCCCTGAAAGAACTCCATCCCGTTTTTCCCCCTGGAAGGAACTGTGCTGAAGAGCCGTCCCCAAGGATCTTAGGAGTCTCGCTGCCCCTTTTCGAGACCGCCATTTTGTTTCTTAGGAAGAGAAGGGTCTGTGCCTTGGGAGAGTTAGGAAGGACAAGGCAAGGGGTCAGAGCTGGGCTATAGTACCGTAGCCACTAGCTACCTGTGGCTGTTTAAATCAGGGACAGCGAAATGAGATGAAAAGTGTAGGTCCAGGTCGCACGGGCCACATTTCAGGCGCTCAGTTGCCATATGTGACCAGTGGTGAACATATTGGATGGTGCGTCCACGATCATGGGACCTTCTCGTGGAAGGTGCTGAAATAGAGGGACGTTCTCCAAGTAGCCCAAGGGTGCGCTGAGGGCCTGGAGCGTCCCTGTGGCGGCCTCACGCCTCTCCCTCTGTCCTCCTCCCACAGGTGAGAAGCCCTTTGAGTGTAAGCTGTGCCACCAGCGCTCCCGGGATTACTCGGCCATGATCAAGCACCTGAGGACACACAACGGCGCCTCGCCCTACCAGTGCACCATCTGCACGGAGTACTGCCCCAGCCTCTCCTCCATGCAGAAGCACATGAAGGGCCACAAGCCCGAGGAAATCCCACCCGACTGGAGGATAGAGAAGACTTACCTCTACCTGTGCTACGTGTGAAGCCGGGCCAGGCGGGGGCTGAGTGGAAGCGAGAAGAGACGAGTTAGAGCAGGGTGACGTCGAGGAAGGACTGTGCAAAAAAAAAAAAAAAGAAAAAGAAAGAAAAAAAAAAAAAGTAACCTGATAGCTATCAGGCCTTGCTTGGATTCTCTCTGGGGCTCCAGGTAACCTGGATGCCTGGCCACGGCCCCTTCCTGGGGCCTTCATCCCTCCTCTCCTGGCTGGAGGTTGGCCTGAGTTTCTTGGGTGGAGGTGGAGTTGGTTTTGTTCAGCTCAGATGGCAATGTATTTCTCTTCCCTCCACCCAGACTCTCTTTTTGTTTGCAGAAACGGAGACTAGGAGGGGGTGAGGGGTCTTCTGGTCAAAGCCAAACAATCTCTGCCTGCCTTCCTGTTACTGCTCCTCAGAGGATAGGGGCTGAGGAGGCAGAAGGGGCAACCTGCAGATGGTGGGGCTGGGCTGTTGCTGGTTGACGCTCACAATGGCAGCTCTAGTTTGCAGGGGGCGGATTGGGTTGGGAAGGGGCTCTCCTTCCCTTCTCATCACTCAGTTCATCTGTCGCTTGCCTCCGCTCTGCCACATCTGGGTGTCCCCTTATGGTCTTCAGGAGCCTCACGGCCCTCCCCACCTCCCCCAGCTCCTTGATCTGCCTCCCTTTGACTCCTGTTCTCCACTTCTAGGGGGCACCCAGCCCCTCATGGATCTGGCAGGGTCTCCCTCCTCCTCCAGCTCCCTAGTGGGGAAGCCGTGTCCAATCGCAGAGCCCCCACTCCCACCCTTAACTTCTGAGAATATAGAACAATAGAAATGAAATACCCCACTCTCATCAAGCCCTGTCATGAGTGCGATTCCTGCTGAGCTGCTTTTGCTTCCCAAATGGAAAGACAAACAACTAAAGACATATGATCCCACCAAACAAACAAACAGGAATCTCTACCTACCACCCCTAGCTCAGTCCCTAGGAGAAGGAAGCCCTGATAGCGCTTGTTGTCCAAGGGGAGGGTCTGGAAGTCCTCCTCCAGATGTGCCCTCCATCTGTCCAGGGGTCAGGTAGCTGGCCAGGGGAGAGTGCTGTGAGTCTTTCTGGGGACCCTTTGAACCCCCCCAGACCTGGTGAGTTCAGCAAAAAACCCAGGTCCAGAGAGCTGCACAGACATCTTGGCTTATAGGACCCCCCAGTCCGTAGGGCACAGACTGCCTGGCTCATAGGAGCCCCCCACCCCCAGTCCACAGGGAGGAGGAAGAGGAGGAGGAAGAGTTGTTGCAAGNCCCACCTGTGTGGGAGGAGTACCTGTCTCTCCAATGTACTTTTATCCAATCCCAAAGATTTCCCCGCTTTGCTTTCTCCCACTCCCTTAATCTATCACCAATGGATTTCATGTAACCTTTCTCCTTTGATTTTATGTATAAAATAAACTGCAAACTGCCATTTTGCGGAGCATTTTCTCAATCCGTTGAGATTTTGCTTCCCAGCAATTGTCGACAGTTTGGTTCAAATAAACTCTTGTAAGTTTTCTCTTAGGCTGGATATTTTTCGTCAACATTACTTGGTGTAGCTAGGCAGGATTCCAAAGAAGCCCACCCAGGAACACCCTGCGGACCCAGATTCGGTGTTCGGTACCAGCAGGGGCCCATTGTGCCCCACCGGCTCCCTGCTTTGCATCGGGTGAACTTAGGTGAGTTTTTCTTGGAATTCCGGACTGCCCTGTTTTAAGGTAGGAGGCCCTGACTTTATTTGAGCTGTTTTAAAATCCTCGAGGTGGCAGGGTTGAGGTAACCCAGGTTAAGGACAAGAGTTAAGGTAACTCTTGGAGAGGAGAAATGAAATGGGTGGCTGGTTTTAATTTTGGCTTTTCAATTGGAATTGCTTACTGTGAGTCTGAACAAAACTTCTCACCGCATAAATGAGAGTCTGAACTTGTTCAACTCTGAACATAACGGGCATTTATTCTTTCCAGCTCGAATTTCGGGTATTCTTAGGTGACTAAGAATCTTTGTGGAGGTGTTTGAAGGTACCCCTCAAAACGTGCAGTGGCCCCATAGGGAATTCCAACACAACTGTAATTAAATATTGGACTCATCCGGGGATGCGCACATAAAGGCTGGTTACCTAGCGCTCCGAGTCCTCACGGTTGTACTAGACAGCCAGGGAGAGAAACCGAGACACGTAAGAGGGTTGAAGCAACTCGGGAGGTGACAGCCCCTTGGAGCTCAACCCATAGACAGCACACTTCAACCCATTACATAATATCACTAGATATTTGTTCAGACTCTGCAGATCTCAAAAGAAAACTAAAAATTAACATGGGAAATCGTGCTTCAAAGGCTGACAAGCTCCCAGACTCCAGCGCCATTATTCTTCTGCAGACAGATGTACAGTTCCTAGGAGTTTTGCAAGTACTTACGGACATGGAAAGATTTATCTGGAAGTGATATCAACTTAAGATGGCCAAAATGGAGCTCTTTTGACAACTAAATATTTGTGTGCACAATTAGAAAAAGCTGGCTTAAAGGTCAAACTAAATGGAATGGGAGGCTTCCCTCCATTGACAAATAGAAGCCTCTGAAATGGTACAGAGAGATGTTCTTCTCTCCAGGAAGTCAGTAAGAAAATTTTAGAGACTGTCTCTGAACTAAAGGTTTCTGAAACTGCTAAATGCCAACACCCCGCTTTTCCCTCTTCGACTGTCCCAATATGTGCTTTACTTGTCCAGACTTGCTGTCCTTTCCTTCTGTCTCTCTCTTTTCTGCACCTCTGTTGCAGCTCCCTTTGGGAGGAGCTGGTCTTGGGTGGAGGGGAATCCGTGGTTGTATGCAGGCAGAACTAAGAAATCTAAAGATTCCCCCAACCCTTTATAGGACCCTGATGAGTTCACAAAGAAATTTAAAGTAAGTGTTACAACATATAATCCTGGCTTTTCTGATTTATTCCAATTAATGCACCTACTACCGTATTTGCCGGCGTATAAGAACGACTGGGCGTATAAGACGACCCCCTAACATTTCCACTCAAAATACAGAGTTTGTTATATACTCGCCGTATAAGACTACCCCCTCTTCCGCNATTGAGTTCTCAGGATCTGAATGTGGTGGGTGGAGGAGATGGTGTATTGGGGGCACTCCGGAGTCACAGTTGGCTCTGCCCAGGGCATGTACTCTCACTGTGCCCAGCTTCGGTTCAGCCTAAAACACTCTGGACAAGACCCCCGCTTTCTTACAGTTTGTTGGGTCACTGGGGTCTGGGGACCTGTGTTATTTCAGATCCTTGGAACCATGTGACCCCACCTTTGTGTGCATTATCATTGCCAAAATTAGTCTATTTTCCTGGCTGGTGAGGGATGTGCCAGTCATGGTTTTGTTGCGTTGGGGTGGGGTGTTGTTTTTCTGAAAGCTACCTCTTACGTTCGTCCAGTTCTTCTTTTGTCCCCTTTCTGCCTCCCATTCTGCTGCTCTGCTCCCCGCTTCTCCCCAACCTCCCCACCCTGAATTTTGGAAAGCACATTTGCAATATTTGTGTTCACTGTGGGATGGGCCCTCCGTTGCATCTCATGCTTTGTTTGTAAGAGTTTCATTGTTGTCTTTTTTTTTTTTCCTTTCTCTCTTCTGAGAAAGTTGTGGCTGCGTTTTTTTCTTAGGTTTTAAAAAGTGGTTTAGGGAAGCGGTTTTGGGGGAAAGGGTTGTGAGGAATATAGGGAAGTTGGAGGGATGGGTGCTGCTGTGACCACCCCCTGTCCCTGAGCCCCACCCCTCCTGCCCTCCCCTGCAATCTCGTCCACCAAATCTGAAGGCCTTAAAAATGTGTTGGGGGTATATTAACTAGGGGGACTGTGTCACTAGACTGTTCATTGGGGATGGTGAAGGAGGGAGGAGGCTGTTTTGCAACTATAATAATGATTTAGTGCTTTGGAAAGGAAAAAAAGTGAAACTTGAAATGGGTGACTAGAGCAGTTTTGGTGTTTATAATGTGAAAAGAGTGAAATCTTCTGGGGGAGGAGCAGTCTGTAAGAAATCATTATGCACTATTGCTTCCCCCCCTAATCTGGGAAGAAAGGGGGACTCGCTGGCCCTCAGGGGATGTGTAAATCCTAGAAAACAGTATTTTAACAGCAAGTTGTCATTCAACTTTGGTGGGGAAGGGGGAAAAAAAAAAACCCTATTCCATAGACCTAGCTGACACCTCTCACTCTCCCCGACCCTTCCCGCAAAGCCCGGCTCTCCTCCCCTGTTCATAAAAGCTGAGAGGGTTGAGCTAATATTTACAAATTGTAATATTTTTGTAATGTTTGTTAGTTCCTTCGTCAGTTATACAGGACCTTGCCCTTCCCTTTTTGTAATGTGAATAGGAAAAAAAAAACAACCAGAAACAAAAAAAGAAAAAAACAAAACAAAAACAAAACCTACCACCACCACCAACAACAACAACAGAATATCCCTCTGTATGTGTGTACACGCGTGTGCTATTTGTGTGCGGTTGTGTGTTAGACCACGCAGCATTGTTGGAACCTGCTGGTGCAGCATTGGATGGTACTAAGTCAGCACCTGTCTTCCCCCACCGCCCCTGATGGGTGCTAGTTAGGGAGGCAGGGAGAGAGGGGCAGGGCACGGGTTTCTGAAGGGGACTGGATGGGAGGCGGCTATATCTATACTTGCGTTGCTCTCACCTCTGTGCCCACGACGCCCCAGACATCCCGAATGGCGTCCAACGTGTGTGTTTCAGCTTCCTACACACAATGACGGGGATTCTGATCTTGCCAAGACCTTCTTGACCAGGCCTAATGGCCAAGATAAGGCCAGTTATCTGGAAGCTTTCCATGTGCCTGGATCAAAGGGGCTGGGGGCGTCTCGGAGGGTGGAGGGTGCTCTCCCTCGTGGGAGACCTGAGTGTTTTTAATCCCCTTTTCTTTCTGCCACCTGGCCCCTCGGCCACCCTGCTGCCGTTAGCTGTAGTACTGCTGATAACCCTCCTTGCTACTGCCTTATCCAGCATCATGAAACGTGTCTCATCTGCAAAGTCCAAGGTGGTTAGTAGTCCCTTCTCTACGTTCAGCTCCAACAGGCGTGTCCCCTTGCTGCTTTTCGTGACATTTACCCTTCACGCGTGCTCTTTCCCTGTTCGCTCCTTCACTCATTCAAAGCATTAAAATCCTATGTGTATATAGGATAGACAGATATATAGAGAGATATATATATAGCAAGAGAGAGATATAAAATAGTAAATATCATTGCTGCTTTGGGCTGCTTTGGAGGAGGCCACGGATACGGGGAAGGTAGATGTGGGGTGCAGGGGTGGGTAGGGAGTCTGCGGGACCCAGTGATTCAGTACAATCCAGGGATACAATGTGGGCTTGTTTAATCTTTGTGCCTGAACAGTTTTTCCATGTTTAGAAAAAAGAGGAAAGAAAAAAAACCTGCTGCAATTTTTTTCACAAGTGTATGGTACCTTTCCAGATGCTACGGGCACAACTGGCTGCTGGGGCCTGGGAGCCCTGGAGGGAGGGGCCGATGGGCTCACCTCCTTCCTGCCGCGTGAGCAGCAGTGGGGGTAGCTTTTGGACTCGTCCATGAGGAGTGGCAGGGGGCCAGACGTGTGGCCAGTTCCCTGCAAGAGTGAAAGCTGGGGGCACTGGATGTGAATCGGAAAAGCAGAAAACCATCAGACTGTTCCCTTTTCCTAGGCCTCTGTCACACCTTTTCTCCCCTCTCATCCTGTTTCCTCCTGCCTGCAGCTTCGTGGCGGCACTTACCTGGATATTTCAGTAGGAGGAAAGAAAAGCCAGACGAACCCTCCACAGTGGGACTGGCGGGTGGAGGGAAAAGGCAGAGCCGGCCAGGAGAGGGGTGGGGGATAGACCTGGGAGGTGGGGTCCGGGGGAAAGTGTGAGGCTAGAGGGGTGCAGGCCCCCCAGGCCTGTTAGCCAGAGCCCGGCCTCCCTGAGTCCTGGGCGTTCCTCTTGGCAGACAGGGTACCAGCTTCCTGGTATGTGTCCTAGAATGTGTTCACATAGTGTTATGCATGATCTTCGTGAGGTTAAGAAGCCGGGGTGGTGCACTATGCCATCCGACCCATATATATAAAGAGAAATATATATATATATATATATATGTATGTAAATTATAGCACTGAGGGCCCTGCCGCCCTGCTGGACCAAGCAAACTAAGCCTTTTGGTTTGGGTATTATGTTTTGTTTTGTTTGTTTTTGTGGCTTGTCTTAATGTCGTGACA
>NW_017732448.1:279982-282928 GCF_001890085.2 Hipposideros armiger | reverse complement strand
CCCAGCCCGGTGACCCCCAAGTTGTGCTTGCCAGTCCTATCTGTTCTAGTCCCGAAGCAGTTCACTCGAAGTTGTTGGGTCCTGGTTGCAGCTTTCCGCATCTGCCTTCGTTTCGTGTAGATTGATGCGTTTCTTTGTAATTTCAGTGTTCTGACAAGATTTAAAAAGAAAAAAAAAATGAATTTACTGCTGCAGGTTTTTTTCTCTCTCCATGTGTCACTAAGTGAAGTTTGTGCCTTCTATAGCAAAGAGAATATTTTTTACATCCTACTAACAGTAGATTTTTTTGTAGTGAACATTTTTTGTATTTTTATTTATAAGTCTCATAAGAAAAATAGCAATGTTCAGTTGTATACCTTGAATCTGCAGTTAGAAGAGAATAAAGTTAATTCAGTTGTCTCTGTCTTGAAGTGTCCTCTTTTTTAAAAACTGGTTTGTCTTTTCTGCCTTTTCTTGGGTGGGGAACACTGTGGAGGAACTGAGATTTCTGTCTGGGGATGGAGGAGGAGAAAGCTCTGGATTACACACATTCAGCCTTATTTATGACACTTTTATGCCATATTTACAAGGCACATAGCTACTCTGTAACATTTTCTAATACCTTTTAGTTTAAAAAATAGTGTTAAATACACTCATTTGATCTTTGGTGCAATGTATGAAGTAGGCACTTGTTCATTTATTCCTGCAACACAGGCGTTCATCCAGTAACTTGGGCCAGTTACTGTTCTGTTCAGGGGACAGAACAGGTGAACCCCTACCCTCAGGGAGTGGACTTTCTAGTTAGCGCCTGTGTAGGAATCCATTTGCTTATGTCATCACTTGCTCATGGACACACAGCTGGTAAGTGATCCCCTGACACTAAATCCGATTAGTTTTCCCAGGACTCCAGAGGGAGTCCAGATCCCCTGACACCAAATCCGGTTAGTTTTCCCAGGACTCCAGAGGCAGGGCTCTCTCCTGTCTGGTTTTTATTATAGAGACATTTTCAACTTCTTAGCAGCTAAGCAAGCTTCAGAAATTTCTCAAGAAGCCACCACCCAATTTTATGTCCTTGGGTCTGGGGCAGCCAAGCTCCATCGAGAAAGGGGATTGGAACAGGAGGGAAGGAAGAAGTGGGGGTGCAAGCTCAGCATCTCTGCTAGCAGAATAAAGCACTTCCACAAAACTCAGTCGGCCTGACTCCCTCCCACCTCCTCGCCCTATCGTCCTATCTTGGGTCAAGGCTCCCTCTGAAGGCCTTTCTTCTTTCCTCTCACTGGGGATAGGAGCATTGCCCTGGTTGCCTGGAGCTGGAAAGCCAATTCCACCCAATCCTAGAGATGCTGGCTCAGTGCCTCCACTCAAAGCCATCCTACCTGCCCTTCTCCAACTAAAATAATCCATCTCCTCACCAGGACCTGGGGACGGCAGCGATGGCTGCAGCGGGCTCTTCCGGGTGGGAAACCAATGCCAAGCTTCTGAAGCTTCTGGAGCAGCTGCACCTACATTATGGGGAGTCACTGGGAGCCATTGCTCTACGTCATACCCTCCTGGCACCCCAGCCTGTGGAGGAAGGCCTCATTCTTTGCCTCACCTGCCTGCTCTGGGCGTGGATTGGAAGAGTAGTAGCCTTTCAGCCTCTGAGCTCCCTAGGAATCAAGGTCCGGGGTCTCCACAACCCTGGGGCTCCTGAGTTGAGAACCACCCGGAGCTACACGTGAGCCCTGGACGCCCTTCCCAAGAAGAGGAACGCACAGCAGGGCACTCTCCCAGCCCCTCGCAGCGAGGTGGCTTTTCTGTCTACTTTCTTCTTCCCTCTGCTCTTATCTTTCATTTTCATTCCCTTCATCTCTCTTTTTCCCTCTTACCCAATCTTCCTTCTCTCTCTCCACTCCTCTCCCCTTCTCGCTACTATTTTGTGTGTGTGTCTGTCCCACATTCTTTTTCTTCTCCCCATATTTCTCATTTTGGAAAACAATCCTTTGCCAAAAATATACGTGGTTTGATTTTGTCCCCATTCCTCCAAGCCACACATCCATCCCTTTCTTCTCTGGGTCCCGCTCATTGCCCAGGTCCCCCTCCCCCAGCGGGCCTCCCTGCCCCTCCCCCACACTCCCTCCCCACTCAAGCCTCAGCTTTCTCTTGACAGATGGGAGGGCAGTGAGCACTCCCTCTTTAAAACAACATTTAATCGCCGTTTTCTGTTCTTGGACATCAAAGCTGGGGCTTAGGCTCTGCGCTGGGGTCGCTGCAGCGTGGGCTCTGGGGGAGAGGAGGTGAGTGAATAGGGGCCCGGCTGAATGGGCTTTGTGTGGCCGCCAGGGTCTGCCTGCTTTACATGCTCTTTGACCCAGATATGATCTCATGGAGAGAAAGGGGCCCTGGCCGGGCCAGCCTGAGAACACTCCGTGGCCTGATTCCATCCTCCCTCCCTCCTGCGCCCAGGCCATGGCTGCCCTCTGCCCCAGCCCTGCAGCAGTGGGCCAGCCCCTCCAGGACGGGGCTTGCCAGGAGGGCACTCTGCTGGGATCAGAAGGGTACCCAGGCGGCAGGGGGAGGGTCTGCATTCCTCCTGAATGTGCTTCCAAGGACATTAGGTGGGAGCTGCCACTTCCCCTCCCCCCAAGCACAATGCCCCTTCTGGCCAGGGCTGCTTGGGTTCAGGTGGGCACTTGGGTCATATATCAGCCTTAACAGGTCTCCCTTCAGCCACTCCGAGGGGCTCTGCTCTCGCCAAAGGCGGGAGGGAGCCAGCAGCGACTTGGTAAAGGCATGAGCAAGATGTGGCAGGTGAGAAAAGGGACATGTGGAGCTCAGTCCAAGGCCACGGTCTTCGCCATTCAACTCAACATTACCAGGCCTCCCCACGCTGCTGCAGGGTGGGGATGGGGGAGCCCCACTGTCCCCACCAGGAAGGGGGAGGACTGAGGGACATTGACCCCAGCTGCTGTTCAGCCTTCTGTCAGC
>NW_017732448.1:275678-279195 GCF_001890085.2 Hipposideros armiger | reverse complement strand
GTCACGTGCCTGCCCGGACCCATGCATGCATGTCACCGGCTGCACAGAGGCACAGTGGAGGCGCTCCTGTTTTCCCTCACTTGTGCCACAGCAGTTCATAGAGACACCTGAACTGTTTTCCATGTGCAAAAGGAGGAGCAGCAAGCACAGGACAGCACACATCACAGGGAGGGTACTGCCTGGGCATCGTGTGTGTGTGTGTGTGTGTGTGTGTGTGTGTGTGTGTGTGTGTGTGTGTGTACCTGGTCCCTGGCCAAGATGGGTGGCCGGCCCCCAGGTCTCTCTGTGGTTCTGGGCCCACTATCACTCTGAGCCCCTGGCTCTCGTGGGCTGGCAGGAGGGTGGGATCCTCTGTGGACTGTGTTTTCTGCTCTCTGGGGGTGCCTCAGTGAAAGTGAACTCACTCATTTAAACCTGACTCACAGCCCTGCAGCCCCCTGCTGCGCTAATTACCCTGTAGTTCTAAACTGATTGCTGTACACTAAGCTTAAGCCCGCTTTTATTTATTTACTGACTACATTAATAGCAAAGCCGCTGCTTTCAGCCGTTCCCAACTGTACGTCAGCTGGCTGCACCCCGTTCCTCTACATCTCAGGGAGGTGGGGTGCAGAGACACAGCAGCCTGGCACAGAGCCCCCGAATCTGCCACCCTCATGGAGTCCCTGGGGCCAGACAACAATGAGAAAATCATTGCCTTTGTCCACACATACTCCAGACCCAAGGGAGGGGGCTCCTTTTCTGCTTCCGACTCTTCAATAGAGTGGGAGCACACAACACACCCCGGCTAACCCACCAGAAGGATCTACTCCCAGGACACTGAGGGGCTTCCCTTCGGCTGTCATGACTCCTGGGAGGTGCTGAGCACTGGCCACATTTTACAAATGGGGCAACTCACATTGTGACCCCTACACCTACCTGTGTGGTGATGGCTGGACTTGAGGCCAAGCTGAAATCCAACAGCTTGGTTCTTTCCTCTCTGCCATGCTGCCTGTCAAGGGGATGTCCT
The DNA here is from genome assembly GCF_001890085.2 of Hipposideros armiger. Lineage (NCBI taxonomy): Eukaryota > Metazoa > Chordata > Mammalia > Chiroptera > Hipposideridae > Hipposideros > Hipposideros armiger. Next base: position 278,189 of record NW_017732448.1, on the reverse strand, counting down.
CTCCTTCCTGGCCCCCACCCACCCAGGTCTGACAATTTCCACTCCTTGCCGTGAGGAAGGAAGTACTGTGTTTAATGAAAATCTCTGTCTCCTTGTCTTTTCTGCCTCATTCATTTGCTTGCCCAGAATTGGCTGGAAATTTGGGTGCTAGAGCCTTGCCTTCTTTCTCAGTAGCCTTTCTCAGGGCAGAACTGAGTCAAACCTTAACCATATCCTTAACCATGTCCACCTCCCGCCACCGCTTACGCCTGGGCAAGCCTGGGGCGTGGAGGCCAGCTGCAGGCTTCCTCGGGATAGTGTCCTGCCTGGGATTCTCCCATCCCAGGGCTGCAGCGACGCTCGTCACCAGGCTGGCTGCCACTGCCTGCTTCCCTGAGTGTCCTCACATCCCTAGAGGCAGAGCTGGGCCCTGGCCTCAGGACATGGCAGCATCCTGACGGCCAGCTGGGCACCATCAGGGTGCAGCATATGGACCCATAAAATCAAGCACTTAGGCTCTGCTTTGATTTGAAATAGCATGATGGCTGCTATGCAGGGTGACCCCTAAGAAGGTGGGTAGCTGGGTGACCCCTAAGAACCTGGGGTTCAGAGTCAAGAGTACCTTGGTCTGAGGTCAGCTCTGCCATTTACTGTGTGACCTTGACTACAGCTCAAAATTGCTCTAAGCTTCCATTTCTTCAACTATAAAATGGGATATAGTAATGCCTGCCCCCGCTGCCCTCAGGACAGTCATCAACTGATTATAAGGCATGTGAATTAGCCATGTGCTATAAACGCCATGGTGCTATAAAAATGAAAGTTATAAATGGAGGGAAAGCTCAGGGCTGGCTTGGGAGGGGAGCTGGTGGCCTAGACATTCATTTCAGGACAGAAGGCCCCATAGCCAGGACCCAGAAGCCTGGTGGTCTGGAGTGGACACTTCCTCCACTGGCATCACCGGGATTCTGTCGCCACCTAGTGGGCACTGGCTGCAGGTGCGTCTACTGCTCAGCTGAGTCTAGAAAGTGACTAGGAAAGTGCGTCCCCTTGTGAGTGGCCTTGGTTCCTTTAGGTCCCTTGCTATACCAATTCTAGCTGGGTAAGGGGAGAATGTGGTTCCGATTTATGCTAGAAAGTTCTGTTGGACTTACCAGAAGTTCTCCTGAGTCAATATTTCTATGCTGACTCTTTTTCTCCCACCTTTTTCCCTCTGACGAGCTGGCCATGTCAAATCCAACCCCTCCCATCCCCAAAAGGCTGGATTGGAAACTGCTGTCAGCCAGCCCAAACCCCAGGGATCCATGGGGCCTCAGCTTACTGAGGGAAGATCAACCTTAGATGGAATCGGGCTCCTCAAAAGCTTTCATCAGGAGAGAAGCAGGCAGGTCAAAGCAGTGCTGCACAAAGAGCTCGGAGTGGCCCGGAGTGCCTAACGGCGGGCCTGAGAGGTGACCCCAGGGACCGGAGACGATGGGACAACTCCTACCTCCTGAACAACCTTCCAAGATCCTAGAAAAACCAGATGGAAGGTTGCCAAAGTCAGCTCCTGTGTCTAAATAGAACTGCCCTTCTAATACAGTGAGTGAGCCTGGTACCTGTCCCCCCAAACCTCCACAGCCACAGTCTGGCTGGTTAACACCTGAGTGCTCAAGTTAACACCTGCATTCTCCAGGAGACAGTAGACTATCCAATCCCTTGGGCACTGGGGTCTGAGGATGATTTGCTTGGAAGTGATTTTAGGATGGATCATTTTGTCTCTCTCCTAGGCACCTCCAGTCATCTCAAATGGATGCAACTAAATAGTTGGGAAGACCCTTTCCAACACTAAACTTCTAAGATTCGATGACTCTCTCCAAATGTAAAGACCCTCAGGGCAGAGAATACCTCTGCCTCCTTATCACCTGTTAGCACTTCTTTAAAGAACCCCAGTTCACTGGAGTTTCTCTGGCAACCTAGATGTGTGGTCTTCTGCTTAGCGTGAGCTTCTAGTGACACTCGGTGGTGAGAAGGGGGAAGTGCATGCATAATAGTTGGTCTGATGGGCAGAGGAAGGAAAGGGCTTTCCCTAAAACAACAACAAAAAAAACATTTGGGAAGAGAGGAAGTCACAAAATGGAGGCATGAGGTGAGTGGTAGGTGGGAGGGGCTGGACCTCATAAATTTGACCTGACGGATGTTCACCTTATTCTCAGAAATCTCTTGCCAATTAGCATTTCTCCTCCTTAACATCCTATCCCAAGCACCGGTACTTGACCTTTCACTTAATTCCCCAGAGCACAGCTGAGACCTGGCTGGAACATATCAATTTAATTACTCTGGCATCGAGGACAACAAAAGAAAATAAGTACCAAGAACAACATAACATTAACCCAGCTCCCTGCCAGCCTGCCTTCAGGAGACAGGGGCCATCTTTAATCCTTACCACCCAGAAACCCAATAAAGTGAGACCCAGATTGACATGTCTGATGGATTATGTGTCCATCTTGCTATTGTGGATGGAAAAGGGGCCACATGTTAAACCTGACAAGCTCA
>NW_017732448.1:263382-271548 GCF_001890085.2 Hipposideros armiger | reverse complement strand
AGCAGCGTCCTCCACAACTAGATTGAAGAACAAAACGACAGCAACTTGTCTGTTCCCCTTCCCCCAATTTCCCATCACTGTTCCCATCCCCCCAATTACCCAATAAAAATCTTTAAAAAAAATAAAATAAAAAAATAAAATAAAAAGGGGAGGGGAGAGGCTTATAATTCCATGTATGAGCGCCTGTAATTCTATCCTTCCAGTAAAGAAACCCAATGGGAAAGGATGGAGATTTGCACAAAATTTCAGCTATAAATAGATATCCTGTGGTTCCAAATCCACATACCCTATTATCAGCTAGTCCTGTGTGTATTGCCAATATTTTTTTTAGTGATAAATTTATGCAGTGCTTATTTCAGCATTCCTGTAAAAAAGACAGGAAATACCCCTCTGCTTTCCCCCTGGGAAGATCAGAGTTTACTTGGACAGAAATGCCCCAGGGGTATACAGAGTCCCACCTATTTCTCTCAGATACTAAAGGCTGATTTGAATAATGTTAAATTCCCCCAAAATTCTATTCTAATCCAATACGTGGATGATTTATTTTTATGCTATATACAATAACTCTCATGGTAAACATAAATTTAAGTTTCCTATTTACTTGAATAAGATCAGATCAACAAGGTGAATTAATGGCTCTAACAGGAGCTTTTTAAAAAGCCAAAGATCAAATAGCCAATATTTACACTGATAGTTGCTATACCTTTGGTGTAGTTCACCACTGTGGAAGCAGTAAGACTTCTTAACTTCCTCAGGGCAGCCCATAAGAATGGAAAACAGGTTGCAGAATTTAAATTAGATGACATCCAGCAACTGAAACACATTTGGCAATTATCAGAATTCCAGGATATTCTAAGGCTGTCATCACAGAAGGAAAAATAATAATAATTTAGCTGATACTGCAGCTAGACTGACAGTAATAAACAGCCAAATTATCCAGACTTAAAAATATTTCTCCTCCCTATTAAGTCAATAAAAAAACTTTTCTGTTCTAATGGGCAGCTACAGGAAAAACAACAACAACAACAAAAAGAATATGGCAACAAAAAAGGGAACTTTGACCCAAACAGATCTAATACATAGGGGTTTTGGAAAGATAGTTTCAAAGAGCAAAGACTATTATTAGAAACCTACTGTAACTCATAAGGTGTATAGCAGATATTCTATCTGTCCAAAATATAACCCTGGAAATTCACTCCATGGGTCCCAAGGACATTTCCCATTTCCTTTAGGTCCATTTGAGGTATGCTAATTGGATTTTATCCAAATGCCACCATCTCAAGGATATAAATATGTATTAGTCATGATTTGTATGTTGTCTCACTGGGCTGAGATATTCCCTTGCAGGAGAGCAACAGTTTTAATGGTAGGGAAGTTATTGGAAATAATAAATAGTCCTCAGAGAATTCCCTGTGAATTACATAGTAACTGAGGGACTTATTTCACTGGGCCAAAAATAATATTTTGTAATATTTGGCTTATTTTACAGCATTTTCATTGTGCTTATCACCCTAGTCCTCTGGACTGGTAAAATGTACAAATGGTAAATTAAAACTCAACTAGGTAAAATTTTACAAGTGTTTGTTTTAATCTCCTTTGGCCAAAAGCTCTCATAATGCTTCTCAACCTGAGATATTCCTTTTCGTAAACACAGGCTTTCTCATTAGTCATTGTTCACATTATGTGAAGGGACATATGAACCAACCTTACTAAAAGGAGACATTCTACATTATTATCAAGGACTTATCAATGATCTTAAAGAAATTAATAAATTCGTAACTGATTCACTTCAATGTGCTCCTGGGAGACGAAGACTTCAAAGACCACGACTCACAGCCAGGAAATTTTGTCCATTGTCCAAGACATCGATTAAAAACTCCAACCTTGTCAGAAAGGACTTATCAGTGGATATCAAAGACTTCTCAAGGATGAGAAGCTGCCAACATCAAGATAGACAGCTAACCCAAGACATCAAGAAGGCCTATATATCTCCATAATTGATATTGAACTTAACCATTTGTTTGTCTTTACCTGTCTGCTAATAATATTAGTAAAATAATGTTTATACTTGCTTTTTAGGCTTTTCTCAAACCCTGTGCTTATATAACAACTGTTAATAATTGCTAAAGACATATAAGATAACTTCTTTATCAATAATATTTTTATAGTTTTGAAATTTAGAAGAAATGTTATTATAGAAGGAACAAAAGGGATGTGTGTGTATTTTTGAGAGAGTTTAAAAGGAAGTAGTTTGTCCTAGTAAGTTCATTATTTCTCAATGAGGAAAAGGAGACAAACTGAGAAGGATGAGTGAAGTCATAGGTTAATGGAAAAAAAATATTGAGAAAGGAATTTTATATATATAAATATCAGAACCCAATTATGCTTGTCCCCTAACTCAACATAGACTACTAACTATATTAATTCAGATAAAAACTAAAATGGATTTATATATATATAAATTTTTTTTAAATGGCCCCCTATAATGGCTGCTGAGGCACAGGAAATTTATGAAACTCTTATTGTCCTGGCCTCTAGAAATTTTTAGGTAATAATTGTAATTTACACCATTATGGTCTTACAGCCTTGGCCCCTATTTAACCTTAAAGTTATAGTTCCCAGTTATACAACTTATAGAAATCAGATTAATGAATGACAGGCCATATTAAATAAAAAAGGTGAATGGTTCTGTCCCCAGTCTATATGGAATTCTGAATTCTCGCAATCCTGGCCTATTGTATCCACCTCAACAAACAACAATATATGGTATATGGGAAGAGGACTTTTTATTGGGAAGGGTTAGAAAATTCTCCTGTCATACTGATTTCTATTGAAATGACAGCAGATTTATAGTAAGTGCTTTGAGAATGTGGTGTAATACTTAAGTCATAGGCAAATTAACTTTGCCTGAGGTTAATAAAGCCCATGATAATATTGATACTGAAAATCCAATGTATTGGGAAATTGAACTTTATCCTCCCCATGGAGTCATTTCTATGGAAACTAGCTGGCCAAAAGAAAAATTTGAACTTCTAGATCATAAAATAATAGTCTTTATTCATCTTGCCAAACTTATCATAATGTACATATAACAGTAAAATGAGGGAGGAAAACATATTAACTTAATAATAAAAATTATGATAATATGTGTAAAGCGTTCTTTTGATGGCTAGGATGTTTGCTCTCCTCAAACTCATACTTGTCGAATATTGGACATTTTCTGCTCCTAATCGGTGTTACTGGTTTAATACTATTGCTGTTGGTCCTAGTTTGTAAATGTCATACTAGGTACAAAAAACCAAACAAACCATAAGGCTGACAGAAAAAAACAACAACAATTTGGATCATGATAGCTCAAAGATTAGAAATGATCCAGAATATATTTAATAAAGACATATAAGATCTGACTGCTCACATTTTCTTTTAAATATAAATAAATAATTTGGTCTCGACTGCCATGCCATCTGAGGTTATGGTCTTGCCCCACCCCCAATGGTCCAACATTCAGCGAGATATACACTGACACTATGACTTCCTAGGAATGAGCCTTCCTAGCACCGTGGGACCACACTATCCAACTAAAAGGCTGGTCATCAATGCATCCTTCAGATTGATTTATGACCAAAAGGGAGAAATGTGGACGGAAAAGGGGCCACATGTTAAACCTGACAAGCTCAGGAGACTGAAAATAACCACAGAGGATGGTGTGAACATAAAAATTCCTAACTAAGGTGGGCCGTAGGGGGAGGTCACATCTCTTGAGCTTCCTCATTAAGTTCATCTGTGCCTTTTCAGCGGGCCTGGTCTTTGTCTTTTTGTCCCTAAAATAACATCTTTAATCCTCCCCCCACCACCACCAGGGCTGGAAACAGCAAAATTCCCCATTATCATGCTTGTCTCCTGATTACCATCTCTATGTGCTGTAAAGAGCGAACTGTTAGCTATCCTGCACCCACCTGTGTGGGAGGAGTACCTGTCTCTCCAATGTACTTTTATCCAATCCCAAAGATTTCCCCGCTTTGCTTTCTCCCACTCCCTTAATCTATCACCAATGGATTTCATGTAACCTTTCTCCTTTGATTTTATGTATAAAATAAACTGCAAACTGCCATTTTGCGGAGCATTTTCTCAATCCGTTGAGATTTTGCTTCCTGGCAATTGTCGATAGTTTGGCTCAAATAAACTCTTGTAAATTTTCTCTTAGGCTGGATATTTTTCATCAACACTATCAATGGTCAATTCCTCCTTGTGGTCCCTGTGGCTTCTCTCTCTGTCTTTCTAAGGTCTTTGGTCCTTCACTCTGCTCTCTGCTGCACCCATTTCTGCCCCTCAATCAGATTATTTCCATCAGCTTACAAACACCTTCTTTTTTACGAAAACTATTCTTGGCTCCACACCCCCCTTTAGTTACCATCCTCCTCTGAACAGCAAAATTCTAGAAAGAGCTGTGTATAGACACTGTCTTCATTTTTCTTACGGCAGTTTCTGACCTGAGTTTTATGTCATTTACTCCATAGAAATTATCTTGTCAAGCTCATCAGGGACTCCATCTTCCAAAATACAGTGACTACTTTGCTAGCTTCATCTTATTTGATCTCTCAGCAGCCTGCTACGTAACTGGGTCCTTTTGGAAATACTTACTCTCCTGGTTTCTCCTACCCCACGTGCTGCTGCTTCTCAGTCACACTGGCTGGCTCTTTCATCTTCCTCTGCTGGGACTTTGGGTATTATTTAGACTATCTCTTGTCCTCTTAACCTTGTCCTCTGAATGCTTCCTTGATCCTCTGACTTTGTCTATCTACTTTCCCTTTGGCATCCTATCTACTTCTATTATGTTTAGTACAAGGTCGGACAATTAGGTCCACGATTTTGTTGCAATGATGTTGCTAACTTTTTTTTATATCAGAGGGATTATTCATTATGAATTTGTACCAACTGGACAAATAGTTAGCCAAGTTTACTATTTGGAAGTGCTGAAAAGGCATCGTGTAAAAGTTAAACGACCTGAACTTTTCGCCAACAATTCATGGCTCATGCATCACGACAATGCACCAGCTCTGTCTGTGAAGGAGGTTTCTAGTCAGTAAACAAATAACTGTATTGGAACACCCTCCCTACTCACCTGATCTGGCCCCCCATAACTTCTTTCTTTACCCAAAGATAAAGGAAATATTGAAAGGAAGACATTTTGATGGTATTCAGAACATCAAGGGTAATACGATGACAGCTCTGATGGCCATTCCAGAAAAGAGTTCCAAAATTGTTTTGAAGGGTGGACTAGGTGCTGGCATCAGTGCATAGCTTCCCAAGGGGAGTACTTCAAAGGTGACCCTAATGATATTCAGCAATGAGGTATGTAGCACTTTTTCTAGGATGAGTTCGCGATCTTAGTTGTCTGACCTCATCAGAAGCCTTGTCCACACATGTCCATGCCAGTCTCTTTTATTGAACACATAGGATAATGCTAGCTGCTATAACAAATAAATCCAAAATATGCAATGGTGCACATATCATAGAAGTTTATTTCTCACTCCTTTAACTGTCCAAGGTGAATGTTAGTGGTTGGCAGGCGGCTCTTCTCTACGTCCTGTGGTTCTGCCATTCCTGGAGGCCTTTCATAATTTTCATCAATCCAGAAGGGGAGGGAGAAACTGAAGAGGGCTTGCCTGCTTTTTAAAAGCCTTGGACAAGTAATGATATGTACGTATGTTTCCTGCTTTCATTCCTTTGGATTATACTCAATCACATGGCCACATCTAACTGCAAGAGAGACTGAGAAATATATTCCAGCTATGTTCAGAAGAAGGAAAGATTGATTTTGTGCCACAATCTGTCCCTCTAGTCACCAAATATCTGTTTACACTCTTCTTTCTACATATAGAATATACTTACTCCCAAAGGGAGTTAACCCAAAATTCCACCCTGTCTTTGCATCCATTTCAAAATTCAGGATTTTTAGGTGACGTGCAGCCCTCCCATAAACTTTGTGAACTAAACGCAAGTTTTCTGTACCACGCCCATCCATTGGGTATATGGCTAAAATGAATACCAATAGTCCATGCTATGTAATGGCAAAACATTTCATAAAACCTCTTTCTGTAATAACCGGTTTTCTCCTCTTCCTTGGTATAAATTAAGATGCTATTTCCCTTGCAATTAGGTGTGACCAGTGACTGATTTCTAACAATAATGTGTGAGCAGGTGTCATTTATATCATTGTTGGCAGAGGCTTTTAAGAGGCAGTATACCCCTGCATTCGTTTTCTAAAGCTGCCATAACAAATTACCACTACTTGGTGGCTTCAGCCAACAGAAATTTATTCTCTTACAGTTGTGGAAACCAGAAGTCTGAAACCAAGGTGTTGGTAGGGCCACATTCCCTCTGGAGAATCTAAGGAAGAATTTTTCTTGTCTCCTCCAGCTCCTGGTGGCTCCTGGCATTTCCCAGCTTGGCAGCATCTCTGCCTCTGTCTTCACATGGCCTTCTTCCCTGTGTGTCTCTGTGTGTTGTTTTCTGTCTTTTCAAGGGACGCTCATTGGATTTAGGGCCTGCCATAATCCAGTATGCTCTTATCTCAATCCTTATCTGCAAAGACCCCATTTCCAAGTAGGCTCATATTCTGAGGTTACAGTGGACATTAATTTCTGGAAGATACTATCCAGTCCACTACAGCCCCTTTTACAATAAAAATCCCTTTTTGGCAATAGGAAGAACGGAGTTCACATAAGTCCCTAGTCTATAGTGATGGTACCCAGGTATTTATGAAGATCCCTGCCTTGGTAATGGAGAAAGTTCTTTCATTAGACCCTGGATCGCCTATCTTGGAGGAATTCCCTTGTCCATTGTCCTCTGAAGTTCCTGGCTCCAGCCTTGACTGTTACCTTTCCTGGCCACATGTAACATGGATCCTGGGTGTTGGGCCTTCCTTGGGACCACACGATTTTCACCACCAGTCTGTGCAAATTTGGGGGACTGAGTGTGGTTCTAGAGTCCAACAGTCCAAGGCTTTATTAGGCCAGGTTCATGGGGTTTTTGGCAATTAATTTTTTCAAAAACAGCCTTTGGATCTATTTGCTTCCAATCCATCCCTCATGCTAGTAACCAAAGCTAAAGTTCTTTCCTAGACATAGTTGTGAAACCTGCTTTTATTATTGTTATTGTTATTACTATTTTTTTCTTCCTCAAATTCAAGCCTCCCCGTTAGTTACCTTGGGACCATCTAAAAGAGCTTAGTTGGGAAAGGCAGCACTCTTAATTTGATGTTTGCCACAGGACCGAATCCCTTTGTGACAGAATTTTTAATCATGAGCCATTATTGCCTGAAGCCTTTCTCAGTCTTAGTTCCTATAATTTAGAGCGTAGAAGCAGTCAGCTTACCTATATCCAAAAAACCCCACAAATATTTAGATTCCCCCTATTTTCTTTCATTTCTTCTTGGAAACTTGTCATTTTTTCCCCGGACCCATCTCTTAATAATAATATCTTGCTATAACCACTGGAGAACAACAAACATACACTAACATTCTGGTTCTTTCCTCACAGTTTCTCTTAGAGCTGTATGACTCAGTATATACTTGGTATGCTTTTCAAGTTACTGCAAACAAGAATTTTCCTGCATGTCTTATTCCTGCCTATTATCAGACTCCATTTTTCTAACCAAGCTGTCCTTGCTGCCAGCAAATATCCTAAATAATCTGGCCACGGTCTACTTCTCTGACCCGTCTCTTTCCACGTTCCTTCTACCACTGTACCAGCCTCACTGCCTTCCCCCTGCTCCCAGGCAGGACAGGCCCTTGCATGTGCAGCTCCCTCTGCCAGAGCTCTCTGCCTCCTAAATCTTTGCCTGGCTGCCTCCTTTACATATAATTTAGGGCCAGCTCAAATGTTACCTCTTACCGGGGACTTCCTGGCCATCCCATCTAAAGTTGCTTTTTTCATAGCACTTACCACCATCTGAGATTATCTTCTTTATTTTTTATTTTATTTTATTTTTTAAGATTTTTTTATTGGGGAACTGGGGAAGGGGACAGTGTTGGGGAATTGGGGAAAAGGAACATTGTGTTTTTCCAGGACCCATCAGCTCCAAGTCAAGTTGTTGTCTTTCAATCTTAGTTGTGGAGGGTACAAGCTTAGCTCCAAGCCTAGTCACCACTTTCAATCTTGTTG
>NW_017732448.1:216492-262797 GCF_001890085.2 Hipposideros armiger | reverse complement strand
CAGTGTCACTGGCCCTCATATGTGGGATCCGAACCGGGGCCCTCTGGCATCCCAAGCGAGTTCTTAACCATCGCGCCACTCGGCCGGCCCTCTTCTTTATTTTTTGACGTGTCACGGTCCACGTCTTCTTTCCCCTGCAGTAGCTTCTGTGAGCAGAATCCTCTGGCCTTGCTTGCCATTGTGTCTTGGTATTTAGAACGGGCCTTGCCACAGTCATTATGACAATACGCTGATGCTTGCATAATGCCATGTGCTAGACACATTTTTAGTTCTTTGCTGGAAACTTTTTGAAATGAAAAATTTTAAAGATTTATAAAAGGAGAATATGAACTCCTCATAAAAACCATCACCCAGATTCAACATTATCAAGATTTTGCAACACTTGCTTCATCTGTCCTTTCTTTTCTTCCTTCTTTTTCTTTCATTTCCCTTTTCTTTGTTTCTGTTGAATTATTTTAAATAAATCCCAGGCATGATATCATTCACCCCTACATACTTCGATGTATGCATTTTAAATGAATTTTTATTATATGACTTAAATGGCATTCATACACCTCAAAAATAAACAATGATTCCTTAGTATCATCACTCAGTCCATGTTCAGGTTTTCCTGATTGCGTCAAAAATAACTTTTTAAAGTTGATCCGTTTGAATTAGGAGTCAAAGTGGGCTCCACAACTGCACCTGTTTATTTCTCTTAAATCTCCTTCTCATTCTGTTGACTTATTGAAGAAAGGGGTGATTATTATTAACTATTCAGCTATAAAATGATGCGGATCTGAAATGGGGCTGGGTACTAGGGTTACAAGGAGGAAACAATCTGAAGAGACCTGGTGGAGTCATTTGGTCAACTTTGCTTTAAGTCAGTAGAGTGGTGACATCACTGGCTTCTCGAGGCATCAGGAGCTGTGAGAGCAATAGTGAGTAGTTTTGCTTCCTGTTGTACGGTCTCTGGTGTGACAGCTGAAAGGAACCCTCAGATCAGCTATCTGTATCTTTTGTTTTAGTCCCTTGCCCAGCCTCTCCCAATTGGACAGAGTATCTGTACAATTCTCCCACTTCTTCACAAAATTCCCTTTTTATCTTGTATCCTCTGAAGCTTGTTAGGCAATGGTCAATCCCCATACACCGTACTTACCTTGGTTCCCAGACCAGCTGTGCACCAAAACTCATGGAGTTTTGTTCTGCTCCTTTGAAAATACATTCAAATACCTGGTTTGCTACCCCAGACTTTCAAATCAGAACCTGTGGGCATGGTATCTGGGAATTTGTATTATTATTATTATTTTTTTTTTAAAGATTTTATTGGGGAATTGGGGGAGGGAAACAGTGTTGGGGAATTGAGGAAGGGGAACAGCTAAGTTGTTGTCCTTCAATCTTAGTTGTAGAGGGTGCAGCTAGCTCAGCTCCAACTCCAGTCGCCATCTGGCCGCCCATCAGCAGCTTACAGCTGCTCAGCTCAAGGTGCCATGTTCAATCTGCGTGAGTGGGAGCTCGCAGCCCCCCATACCATGCTGGACTCCAACCGGCCTTGTTAAGAACATGTGCTCTCACCAGCTGAGCCATCATACCACATGTTGGCAGCTCAGCTTGGGTGCAGCTCACTGGCCCATGTGGGAATCGAACTGGCGACCCTTTTGCTCAGAGCTCACGCTCTTAACCAACTGAGCCACTCAGCCAGCCCTGGGAATCTGTATTTTTAAACTACTTTCTAGATGACCATGGTGTAGCTGACTCACAGACTTGCACCAGAAACCTTGTAGAATACACAACGGTGTGAATCCTGAGATAAAATTTGTAAAGCAATTTCTGCTTGCAGAGTTACAGTTCTTTGGGGGTCAATCATCTCCCACAATTTTTTTGTGCACCCTTTTCATTAAAATGTTGAACATGTACCCCAATATTTGTTTGTTTGTTTATGCATTATATACATGTACTATTGTACTACCATGTTAAGTATAAAACACACTAAAATAAAAAAATTTTTAAAGATTTTACAAGTAAATAAAATAGAAGTCCTACTTGCTTCCTGCAGCCCAGTTTTTCTTAGGCTCCCATTTGTGGGCCACTGCTCTGGGATAGTTTCAGCCAATTTTCCTTTGCCCAAAACGTCCCCAGGGAGGCCAATGTGAAGAGCTTCCAGATATCTTGAAAAGCTCCCGTCTCTTATAACATTCTTTATCAAAACCTCAAATCCTGCTTGGAGAGAGGTTTGACTGGTTTACCTGGGCTGAATTTTTTTCTCTGCAACATGACCAGGGAACTTCCGCAGATTAGTTGCTGAGCAGGCAAACAAGTTAAGTCAGCAGTCCAGGTTTAGTGGGGCCCAAATCCTCCATTCTTCCTGTGACCCTCTTGGCTCTCTGGGGGTTTAGGACACAAAAATTTCCTAATGGATGTATTTAAAGCTACAGAGGGAGAAAAGATGGTTGAGGGCCTGGAGGAACCAGAAGGCAAATTGTGGTAAGGAAGCCTAGAACTTGCCATTTCTCGAGTTCCTTCCTGTAGATCTGAGTTTCCATCAGGTATCATTTTTCTTCAGCCTGAAAATCTTCCTTGTTGTGCAAGTTTGTTGATGACAAATTCTCTCAGCTTTCATTTATCTAAAAATATCTTTATTTCACCCTCACTTTTAAAAGGTATTTTTGCTGGATGTGGAATTCTGGGTTGACTGAAAATAAACTCTGTTTGTTTATTTGTTTAGAGCCTTAAGGATGTCTTCTTTTATCTTCTGACCTCCACCGTTTCTGATGAGAACTCAGCCATTGTTTATGTCATTGTTCTCCTGTCTGTAATATGTTATTTTTCTCTGGATGATTTCACAATGTTCAGAAGTTTGATTATGATGTGCCTTGGTGTGACTTCCTTTGCTTGGGGGTTTGCTAAGCTTCTTAGAGCTGTAGGTTGATGTGTTTCACCAAATTTGGGGAAGTCTTGACCATTTTTTCTTCATTTATCTCTTTCTACCCCATTCTCTCCTTCCTTTCCTTCAGGGATTCTAATTACATATATGTTAGACAGCTTTATATTTTCCTACAGGTTACCGAGGCTCTGTGCATTTTGTTTCAATCTTTTTTCTCTCTCTTCTTTGGATTCAATAATACTTATAACCCTGTCTTCAAGTTTAGACTCTTACTTCTGTCATCTCCAATCTGCTGTTAAAATCATCTGGTGAATTTTTCACTTCAGACTTTGTATTTTCACTCTAAAATTTCCTTTTAAAAGTAGTTTCCATTTCCCTGTTAAGATTTCCTGTTTGCCTTTCACGAAGAATATTGTTTTCTTTAACTCGAATACATTTATTATAACTGCTTTAAAGTCCTGGTCTGCTAATTTCAGCATCTAGATCATCTCAGTCTGTTTCCATTGATACCTCTTATTTTTATGGGTAAATTTTCCTGTTTCTTGACATATTTAGTAATTTTTTTATTGTAGGTTAGATATTGTGGGCGATTTATCAGAAGGTGTCTGGATTGTGTTGTTTTCTTTTAAAGGGTGTTGTGTTTTGTTTTTGCAGACAATTAACTTATCAGAGACTTTCCTTGTTCCTATCAAGGTTTTAGGATTCATTAGGGTGAGTCTAAAGTAGCCTTTATTCTAGGGCATGATTCTTCTTCCCAAAGCCTAACTTTCCTGGTGTTTCAGATGAATGCTGAGATAATACATGCTGTGACAATAAGACCTCCTGACTCTGGCTAGAATGATGACTCCTGGCACTGGATGACCTCTAGTATTTCCATTCTGTTCTCAACTCCATAGCAGCCAATCTCATAAAAGTCTCACAGCCCAGTTCTTGACCAAAACCCATCAGGGAACCCCTGTTATGTGTTAAACCATGTTCCTCCCAAAAGATACATTGAAGTCCTAACTAATGCCCAATACTTCAGAGTGTGACTTCTATTTGGAAATGGGGTCTTCTCAGAGGTAATTAAAATAAAATGAGGTCATTAGGGTGGGTCCTCATCCAATATAATGGTGTCCTTACAAAAAATGGAAACTGGATACAGAGACATATACACAGAGAGAAAGCCATCTGAAGATGAAAGGAGAGATCAAGGTGATACATCTGTAAGCCAGGGAATGTCAAAGATTGACAGCAAACCACCAGATGTTAGGGAAGAAGCATGTAATAGATTCTCCCCCACAGCCCTCAGAAGAAACCAACCCTGATGACACCTTGATTTCAGACTTGCAGCCTCCAGAGCTGTGAGAGAATAAATTTATATTATTTAAGCCACCCAACTTCTGGTACTTCATCACAGCTGCCCTAGCAAATGAATACATGCCCACATAGACTTTTGCCCACCCTACCCCCATGACGCCCTCCTCCCTGGCAGCCAGCCCCATGAGTTCCAAACTCAGATCTTTGCTTTCTCAGCTCAGCAGGGTGCTGGGCTCTTCTTGGGTTCCACCTACCTGTGTAGTAGTCAGGAAATTGGCCCCAGGCAGAGAACTGGTGAATGTTGGCTCACTTTATATTTTTTTCCTTCTCTCAGAAGTTTCAGTCGCACACTGCCTATTGTCCAATGCCTGCAAACAATTGTGTCATACATTTCATCCAGTTTTGTAGTTTATGATGAAAGGCAATTCCAATATTTGTTACTCTGTCATGGCCATAAGTGAAATATCTATTCTACATTTGGACTGAGCCAAAAGACTGAAAAGCGATGAAATATCTGTTCTAAATTCTTTATTTGAATTAACTCATTTAATCATCTCAACAACTCTATGAGGCAGGTTGTTATGCTCATGAGTTCCAGATAAAAAACTGAGGCAAGAAAAGATGAAATAAGTTGTTCAAGGATAAATCTATAAATGGTAGAGCTAGAGTTTTAAACCTAGGCGGTTTAGCTACAGAGTCTATGCTCTTAAACATTAACCTATTATCTTACATAGTAGTGCTCAATGAATGCATTTTGAATGAATGAATAAATGGCTATCTCTTCTACCTTTGTTGCCCATTTACCTTCTGTTTTACCTGCCCAGGAAAATCCCAACATTACATCAATCCAATATCCTCACATCTCCTGAACCCAGGCTTTTAAGCATGCTGGAGAAAATCACATTCCTGGGCACTACTCCTACCCAGTTATCTGAGCCTTCAAAAATACCTAATAATTCTGTATTTCTCTAGTTTTTGCCTTCCATTTGCTGTTGGTGCTATCCTCAAATCTCAAACACCTGTACCTCCCTACTCATTATTTTCAGGAAACCCACAATTTCCAGCTGTGAACTCTTAGTTTTCTACTCATTCCTGTAAATTTGACTTGTGTTAGCACCCATCCTTGCCTTTTCCTCTACTGTCAAAATATTAATGTTTCTCTCTCTAAGGCTCATTCACTTTTAGCTGCTGCTGATGTCTTTCTTCCCTTTCACAGCCAAGCATTTGGAAGTGTTTACATCCTATCTGCAGTTCCTCATCTTCCTCTCACTTCCAGCTCACTTTATCACTCAAATCTGGCTTTTGAACTCACTACTTCATTTACTTATTTTATTTTTTTTAAGATTTTATTGGGGAATAGCGGGAGGGGAACAGACAAGTTGCTGTCCTTTTGTTCTTCAGTCTAGTTGTGGAGGACGTTGCTTCACTGGCCCATGTTGGTATTATCATTGTGCTCCTCCCAGGTGAAGCAGATAGGTCGTCGGCCTCTGGACGGCCGCTCACGGTGGCTCTTGGCAGCTCACACCAGCTGCCGGCTGCTCATGCTGGCTGCCAGCCACTCATGGTAGCTTACAGCAGCCCACCGCACAGGGGCTGCAACCTACGCCGTCGCCGGTGACTCACAGCAGCCCAGTTCCAGGTCGAGCTGTTGTTCACCATCTTAGCTGTAGAGGGCAGTGTCACTGGTCCTCATGTGGGATCTGAACCCAGGCCCTATTGCTCAGAGCTGACGTCCCAAGCCAGCACTTAACCAATGTGCCTCTCGGCCGGCCCCATTTACTTATTAATGTTGGCTTTGATCTTTATTAATTTCAGCCTTATGCTGTCTTTAAATGAATTTGTTATTGTTTTTTTTTAACTTCTTGATTTGAATGCTTAATACATGTTTTTCTGTTTATTAATATAAGTATTTAAGATCATGAATCTTCCTCTGCTTTATTTGCGTCTTATAGATTCTTATCTGTAAGATTTTTTTTCTATATATTTAAAAAAATATTTTTTGCTTTCCTCATTGATCCAAAATGTTTAAGATATAATTTTAAAATTTCTGTATAGTAGTCTTTTGTTTAGTAGTTTTGTAATTAATATTTATCTTATTGCATTTTTTCAGTGTATGCTATTTTATATTATTTTTATTTGGGGGAAGTTTTATAATTTCTCTGTGGTTTTATATACAGTTAATTTTTGAATATCTTTTTTTCAGATTACAGAGTTCAATATATAAATTAACCAAATTTGTATTATTAATTACACTTTTATACCTTCTTCATTCTTATTTATTTAGTAAAATGTGAACATAAGAAATCCATGCCCTTTCACTGAGTATGGGATAGAAAGTGTTGTGACCCCAGACTTGTCCCTACTCTCAACATGGTGCCAGAGCAGAAGAAATGTGACTGTGGTTATTTCACAGCCCAGAGCATCCTGAGGAGTGGGAGAGGGATTTCCCTTGCTCCTGAGTGGGGAATGGAGATGGGGCAGAGAGGCAGAGACACAGGCATGGAGGTTGGATAAAGAGGATGTTGCAACACTTGTTAATCAGTAATCTGGGACCAGATTATACAACATAATCTCAGCAGGTGCCAGCAGCATGGATGCCAGCCCCCATGCCTGGCACCAAGTAGGTGTCTCACCTTCATTCTGCTCCCACCTCACCCCTTCCCCTGGTGAAGGAAGACTAAGTGACTGAGATTTAATGTCAGCCACCCATTTGAATGGGACTTGAAGAAGAAATTCAGTTCAGTTATAGAACAAATATGTTTTGCACACTTATCCCACAGCATGCGTAGCTCCAGCTCAGATCTCTCTGAGTTCTAGACGTGTATCCGGGTCAGATTAGATTTTTCAGCCTCGACCTGAACATGCTCAAAACTAAACCCATCTCTTCTCATCTTCCCAACCTCTTCACCCCCTCAACCAAAACCTGGTCTTCTTTTTGTCTTTCATGTTTCACTAAATATTATCAACATCCATTTAGCTATCTAGGGCAGAAACCACAGTGTTGTGTTGGGGGGTATCATTCAAAAAACACTGAAGATTAAAAGCCAACTAAGGTATCTCCAACTTATTATTCCTCATACACATTGGAGGTTCACAGGGGATTTAGTTTAAAAATTAAGCGTGCTTTCTAAATAGTTTGAAAAACCATGTAGAAGGAGATGCAACACCCTGGATCAGAGAGACTAGAAACCCTTCTACACCAGCAGAAGCCACTGAAAAGCTTGCAGGCTGGGTTAGGGGAAGAGGGTGGTGTCTGTTGCTGGAGGAGAGAATTGCAAAGGTGGATGAGAGGAGATGAGTGTGACAGAGGTGAATGATGGAAGGGAGGAAGGCTCAGGAAACTTCCTTCTTTGGCTGTTTTGGTCTTCATCCAAGTGTTTGAGGATAGGATTAGTGTCTAAGCCTGAGCTCCATCAAAAAGGGTCCAGGGAATCAGATTGCTTGCTCCTTCCTGGATAAAGCTCCCTGCTCTTCCTGGCTCTCCAAGAATCCATGGTGCCTGATGCCTGTCAGGAGGAATTTGAACCCACAGCCGACCTGGGCTAATTCAAGTTGGGCCAGAATCCCGTGGGTGATTAATTCCTCCATTTCCTGCTAAAAACAGTATAATGCCACTTTTATGCTGGCCTCCTTCAGCCCTGGAGAAGGTTTGTGGGAGGAAGGGTAACCGCAAATTTGAAATCAGGTGCTTGTCTTCTTCAGCCTTGGGGCTGGTTTAGGGTGGGAGTGGGGGAGGGTGGCCACTTTAGAGTGTGTGGAACTGCCTTATAGAAAGATTTCAGATGCGCTTGATGGATGGTACCTGGTGGGACACCCTGAAAGTTTCTGAGGTCAAGATTTTCTCCTCATAAAGTCTGAGAGCTGTGTCTTTGATGGTCCTGAGTGAGCCTGTCTTCTATCTTGCCAACAGCAAAAGAAGATACAAGTGCATCAGAAAGTGTAGGAAGCCTTGCTCCAAATTCAGGGTGGCCTTTGTCCTTCTGCTTGATTATCACTGTGGCCCATGAAAATATTGTGGGTGGGTGCTCTCAAATTTGCTCCATGGGAAGGCAGGCTGGACCATAAAAATCAAATAACAAGTATCTTCAAAATTTTCACATGAGAAGAAAACATAACCCAATAGCTAGACTTTTCCCAATTACAAATTTCCTGCTATCACATTTTCTTAAACTTTTGATCCACACCTCACTTTATCTGCACCGGACCCATCGGATAAAACAAATAAACAGGGAACAAACTAAATGTACTGTGTTTCCCTGAAAATAAGACCTGAGCAGAAAATAAGCCCTAGCATGATTTTCATGGTGCTCGTAATATAAACCCTACCCCAAATAAGCCCCAGTTAAGATCATCAGCTAGACATGACTGTATTTGAATAAATGTAGATTTTTGTACATGAATAAATGAATAAAATGCGTCTTTTGGAGCAAAAATTGATATAAGACCAGTCTTATTTTCAGGGAAACACGATAGCAGCAGAACCCAGAAGCAAATAAGCAAGCTAAGTTCCATAGCATGTCAGCTAGTTTTCTCTCTTTGCTGCCTTGTTGTTTATCTTGGAAGCCCCTTCCCAAGGTCCAAACGCTACTGATATTTTGTGTCAACCCAGCCTCTCCATGGCTGCAGAGAAAGCAAGAGAGAAAGCAAAGAGCAAGCGCTCTGTGAGCAGGCCTTTATATTTTCCTTTTAGCTCTCACACTGCCAAGCAAGTTTCCTGGAATACAGTTGGTGCTCCATAAATGTTTGCTGATTGATCTTTTGGAATGTTATAGGTGGTCTCAGTGGGGCCATAGGGCACTTCAGGGAAGAGTGCTTGGAATAGGGATACCAGGCACCTCGGGAATGTGACCAGATTTCTTCTCTGAACATGTATTTACAGTGGTAAACAGCAGTTGAAGTGACAAAGCTGGTTCTCTATTAATTTCTGTCCCCTCCCCCCACAGCAAGCTCTCCTGCTCCTAATTCTCCCTTCCTACCAAAACTATCCATGCTTAGTGCTGGGGACTGTGCTAAGTGGTGTCTAAGGCTGTTAGTGCAGGCAAAATTCCTACTTCTGGAGTTTATATTCCCAAGTCAAGCGGTTAATTCCCTGCAGTCTTTCCAAATGGGAGTAGAGTGGAGTCTTTTGCGAATTATGGACCTCACAGCCAGGTTTCCCGTACCGATGATTTAGAATGTTACTGTTTCGAAGCAAGCGGACTGGAAGGGAAACTCTTGATTGACATTGGTTCTGGGCTCATCATTTATCAAACTCCTCTCCACTTGCAAGTCTTTCAAGGAGATCATCTTCATGGGCAAAAACCACCTAGAGCTGGAAAGGGGGCTGAAGGAGATGGCGGGGGGCATTTGACTGCTCTCTAGTGGTGAAGTATGTGTGTGTACTTGAGGGGAACAGGTAAGGGGATTATTGTTTGGTTTTGGATCGTCATGATACCAGAAGCTTCACTTAGCACTCTTAATCAAGAATTTTCCACGTGGTTCATGTAGAAATGACAAGGCAGATGGAGACTAAGAAGGAAGGAAGTCAATGTGGCCCCAAGAAGAAGAAAGGAGGAAAAGTGAGATAGGAGTCCTATAAAGACCAATAGAGGGAACAGAAAGAGATGGCTAGAGACCAACTCAGAGCCGGAAAGAAACTTGAAAAAGCCTGCCCAGGCTGCCATGGTATAAGGCCAAGCAGATGTAGACCAGGCAGGGCACGGCCAGCTAGTTGTTTAGGGCAGGCATCTGTGGTCTTTGGCTGGTGCCCCTGTTGTTCCATTTACAACCTCCAGGTGGCTTCAGACTTGTGGAATTTTTCTGTGGATCACACAAGATGGGAAATAGAATTAAGACCAATCTTGCACACAGGTGAAACAGAATTTACTTACTTTGTGTAATTTAAGGGCACCAGGAAGGCCCACCATAGCACCTCCACTCCCCAAATATCACCCTCCCTAGTTAGATGAGATGGTTGAAGTTGTACATTAGATTCTGTTCCTTTTGCTTAAGACTATGACTTTTTAAAATTACAGAACTGGAAAGAATAAACCTCTAAGTGTTAGCCCTCATCCATACTTTAATATGAGCGAGCCCCACATCCTAAGAACAGGTATAGGTATGAAGAGAACGTGGGAGGCAACAAGGAGGCGGAGTGGAGTGGCCAGGAAAGTGAAAGGGAATGCAGAAACTGGAGGTCCCAACAAAGGTTATCAAGCTCACCTTGTAATTTTGCTCGGCTAATTCCAGGGAGACATTCCATATCTTGTCGCACTTGCCTGGGTTGTGTTAAACATGGACCTAGCCGTAAGAACGCGACTAACTGCCAGGAGTACATTGTTGGGAGAAGGCCTGCAGGTAAAAAGCATACTGACCACAGGATTGGTGGTTCCTAGGCCTGACTTTCTCAACAGCTGGCTTCATGACCGTGTTTCTCCATGAGATCCAGTTTCTTCATCTGTAAATCCAGTGACCTGATGTTCTGGGAGCCTGTATGAAAGGCAAAGAACGTCCAGGAGTAATGAGCATCACCGAGCTGGCTACTCCGTCCCCTTCCCTCCACTCCAGAGACGAGTGGGCCGCGGAGGAGGAGTGGTTAAGGAGAGCTGTTGCCAGGTGCTCAGTGTGACATTTGGGGAAACGGGGCCTCTGGAACCTGAAGTCCTTCCCCTTGGGGACTGCCTCTTTTCCTCCCTTTGCCTCAAGGCTGCCTGCCCCCGTCCTGGGGGTCACCTCAGAACCCCGGCCAGTCCCAGGAGCTATCTGGTGCTGAGTGGGGGCTTT
This sequence comes from Hipposideros armiger, assembly GCF_001890085.2. NCBI lineage: Eukaryota > Metazoa > Chordata > Mammalia > Chiroptera > Hipposideridae > Hipposideros > Hipposideros armiger. The sequence goes on along the minus strand of NW_017732448.1, from coordinate 251,873 downwards.
GAGACCAGCTTCTACACAGTGGAAGGACAAGAGGTTCTCTGCACTGCCCCTGGCGGAGAAATTCCTGCGTGAGGTCCTGCAGAAGGTCGCGTCTTGATTGAGAAGCTGGAGAAGGCTCAGTGGGCAGCTGAGACCTTCAACAACCACCCAGATTGCGCAAGGATGTTCCTCCTCGTGGCCCAGAGAAGGGCCTAATGCAGCAGGCTCTGAAGCAGAGGGAACGTGCAGGGGCAGGACTTCCAGCTGTCGTTCTGCCACCTCGTTTGCTTTTCTCTCCATTTAGTCGGTTTTATTTAGAAACCTTACCAACAAATGCTTTTAGAGTCCTACTGTACATGATTACCAGGTAAATAGGGATGTTTATCTGAAACACAGAGATTTATAATGTACTCCACTAATGGCTCAGGGTTGGGGAAAAGAATAGGACCAGAGAAATAAAGCTGTGTCTCCCCTAGTTTTGAGGGTTTCTCACGGTTTCATGGAGTGAAGAGAGTAGAGGCCCCCACAATCTCTGATTGTAGGCACTTTGGGGACTGCACAACTTCTGTGTTCATTCACCCTACTAACACCGCAGCCTGCCCCAGGAAACGAAAAAAACACAGGCTTTGGTGTCAGGAGATATCGATTTTAGTGCTTGGCTCTCTGGCTTACTTACCCTTGTAATTTTAGGTGAGTCATTAATATCTCAAAGCCTCAGTTTCCCCCACTCTGAGATGGACATAATAACACCCCTCCCCAGGGTTTTGTGAGGCCCCAAAGATGTAACATGAATACACTCAGTAAATAACTACACATGCAAGGCTGTGTGTGTAAGTTTGGCTGACCTTAGAAGCGTGTAATAATCAGTTCTAAAGAGAGGCAGAGAAATGGTTTTCCTTTTTTCGTCCAGTGCAATCCACCTAATCCAATTTGGGGCAAGGATGGGGAACTTGGGAAAGACTTTTTGATGGAAGTAACAGCAGATTAGTGAGCTCTAAACATCACCAAGAGTAAGCCAGGTGAAGGTACGGGATGTGTGGGGTGAGGAGCAGGAATTTCCAGTAGCATGTGCCAGACCCAGAGGGGGAAATAACAGATTGTGTTTGGTGAACTTCAAGAGAAAAAGTGACAATACTTGGGTACAAAGGTTAGGGTTCTGCTCCTAAAGGGCAATGCTAACACACTGGTCACCTGGGTTAATAGAACAGACCAGCGAGCACCTCAAATGGACAGAGAAGTGCCCATGCAGTGACGAAGGTAGGGGGTGGAAGGTGGGAAAACAAGTAATTTATTCATTCAACAAATATTTATTGACTGCCTGAGTAAAGCAGGGCACTGTACTGTCAAAACCTTTACCCAAGGCTAGTTCTCACACTAAACATTGTGGCGACATCTAAGCCCTTGATCACATTCTAGCCCATGTGTGTATCTGTGTATATTTTTATGTGTATATGTGGGCATGTGCACAAGTGTGCTCAATTGCACTGATGATGGAGTAGAGGGTGGGTCAGATCTATCCGTGGTGGTTCCACCACATGAGTGATAGGTGAGGTTGACTCCCAGCGAATCAGGTCAGGAGTTAGCATAAGGCAAATAGCAAGGTGGGTTGGCCTAAGGGGAGGGTGTCCAGAGCAGGTGCTCTCCGCAGGACTGGATTGCCCAGTGCTCTACCTCGCTGAATGAAGTGTGAGTGTGCAGCCTAGGCTCTTCTGGGGTCCTGATGTTAGTTACTCGTGCATTCACATCAGGGAGCTGTTGGCTCCTTTACATGATATTTAAGTTACTACATACACTTTGTGGGTCAACTGTGATGAGTAGGCATTGTGTTTGGCTTCATGGGAGATAGAGAGATACCAACTTTTGCAAGATGGGCTAGCGACCAGAAAGAATTTACAAGTCACTGAAATAATAAGCAACACACTTTGTTAAGTACCCATTGTGTAGGCGTGGGACTCTACTACAAGACAGAATTTGCTTGGGAGAAAGATGATGATGGGAATCACAGAAAGGGAAGGATTACTTTCTGCTCAGGAACTGAGGAAGCTCTCATGGAGGAAGTGGCAGCCAAAATACAGTTAAAAAGGAGGGTGATGGTTAGAAAGTCATTTCTGCTAGAGGAGCTGATACTGCTAAAAACATGGCCTTAGGCAAATGCTGGGTGAATGACATAATGTTTCCTTTGCCTCGAAGGTGGGATCCTTATGAGAGAGCAGAGAGAGACAAGACTACGAAAGCAGCTTGGGGCCTTGGGTAAGAAGGTAGTTTGGGGCCTTGGAGCCTCTCCAGGAGTAATCATAGTTCATAAGTAAACATTTATTTAGCATTTGCCATCTGCCAGGCAATGAGAATGCGAGAATAAATATGACAAAATCCCTGTCCTTGCTGGGCTCATAGACAGTTGTGACAGCAGTATTCCAGGAGGTAAGGGCACACAAAGCAATGCCTCATTGGGTGAGATAAGGGAGGCGTCACGAAGAGGTAATGTTTAAAGTTCGCCGTGAACTAACAGTGAGTACCAGGTTGCCTGGCAGACAGTGAGGTGGAGGTGGAGGTGGGTTGGGCTGTTGAAGGCATTTCAGGTGCAAGAAACAGCAAGGCCAAGGTGGGAGCCCTGGGTGGACATCAGGCGTGTTGGGGGAAACTCGATCAGGAAACATGTACTATGTGGCTACTATGTGCTAGGCCCCGTTTTGTAATCTGGGGATACAGACACGAAGGCCAACAAAGCCCTGCCCTCATTCTGCTGGGGAAGAAAAGGGAAGGCAGACAAGAGTAGGCAAGTTAGGGACACTTTCAGAGTGTGAGAAGCCTTAAAAAGGAAATAAGCAGGGTGATATTGTGGAGAGTGTCTAGGGCAGAGGGCATGGGAGGAGAGCTCCGTACAGGTGCCTGGGATGGACAGATCTAGACCAGGACCCTGCACAGCCAGATAATGGTGTAAAAGCAGAGGCACCTGGGGGACAGGTGCCAAGCCCGACAGCCTCCCTCTCTCTATAATAGCGCTCTCCAAAATTGGAGCAGAGATTGCCTCTGGAAGCAGAATTCACAGGTAGACAGGACCTGCTCCCTGCCTATCTATATTCTGTCTGTGGGCCTCCCACGGAGAAGCTCTTTTTGAAATGTTTGAGCCCTTCCCTTCTGCCTTTCAGAGGATGATCCCATGCACTCAGACCTCCAGGGGGAAATAACAGGTAGTGAGTGGGATGGGTGACACACTCCTAGAAGACAAGGCAGGTCATTTTGCTGAATGTGTGTGAGAGTGGGCCCTTTAGGAGAAGGAGGCTTGAGGTGGGCTGGATGGCTCCCCTTGGGCCAGTCCTAGACTTATTTGGATTAAGTTGCCCCTGTTCTTCACTCTCCGGACACAAGGGGGCAGCCGAGCCTTGAGCTTGGCAGGCTGCAGGGTCAGCGAGGCAGGCAGAAGGACTCCGTTTCCTCAACCTTTCTCCTCCGCGGCCTGCTCATTTGCCTGAGGCCTGCTCTCCTGGTCAACCTAATTTCTGAATGGTGGACTCAGCACTAGGAGGGCCACTGCCAGCATGGAACCCTTTGATTGGCACTGACCTTCACTCAGCCATATGTAATATGCACTGCCCACCCCCGCTTCTGCACGGGAAGCGAAGGCCCAGGAAATCTAATCCAGATCTGCCTGCTTCAGGGCCCTGATAGAGACTAGCCCGTAAGTAGTCCGTACGACAGACCTAGTGAACTGCACCCCAGCTGGCCTCTGGCGGGGAATTCCTCTGGGCCCTGTCTGCTGTAGTGACAACCTCCCCAAATCCCATGCAGCTGCGGCAGGAAGGCCAGGTGCAATGGATAGGGCATAGTAAGCCCATCAGATCTGTTCAACAGCTATTAAGGCCAATGCATGTGTTAGGTCCCTGCTAGTGCTAGGATTACAAAGGGGAATTGGAAAAGTTCACAATCAGGTAGGCAAGTGGCCATTGCATCATTATGTAGTAAGTTTGAAACCGAAGACTCAGTGAGCGCAGGGCTCATGCTGCCTGTGTGGCTCAGCCAATAAACCAACACAGGAGTTGGGTCATAGAAGAAGCATTTATTTATCAGAGCACCGGTGGTCTGAGAAGGCAGTGGGTTAACACCTCTAAAAACTCTTAACTTTCTTAGTCCAGCTTGCGGTATTTAAAGGAAAACCTGGGCAGTCCACCAGAGTCTACAGTGATGGTTCCGGGGGTCTGCTTGGAGCCTCCCCTCAGGCCACGTGATTCTCTGGTGGAGTCAGCAACCCAGGAACAATGATGGGATTAGCCTGGTAGATCATTGAGATTGTGATCAATAAGCCTAAGGGTATCAATCATAAGTTTCATGGTAATTTTCTAAAACAGGGAATTGTGGGACAGGGGACATCCCAAGCTCAAGCCACAGGTTGATCTATTGTTAAGCCACAGGTAAGTCAAGTAAGGCCGGGGACTTGGCGAGGCCTCTACTGTGTGGGTCCCAACCGAGTCCTGTTTCAAGTTCAGTGAGAGAGAGATGCAGGGCATTGGGGAGCACAGAAGAGGTGTGTTAACCTAGAGGTTGGGGTGAAGGGAGGTCAGAGAAGGCTTTCTGGAAGTAATGCCCAGGTTGGTTCTTGAGGATAAAAGGGTTTAGCCAACCAAAGGTAGAGAGGGCTTTTCAGGTAACAGAACAGTGTGAGTAAGAGATGAAAATCAAGCCGCAAACACGGGAAGGAGGTCAAAAGTTCCAGTGTGTCCAGAAAAGGTCCAATTTAATACCCTTCAGTGTTGCAACTCTCAGTTGGCACACAGTTTGTGATCTGGCTGTTACCCACCTCTCCAGCCAGTTCAAAGAGCTTCCTGAACAGTTTTGTACATTTCCATTGGAGATTTGGGGAACTGAGTTTTTCTAGGCTAGGGTTTACAGGATTAGGGTAAATTAGATGCTGGAAGGGAGACTTGGAGGCTGGGAAAACAGTTTCTGGGTGGGCCTTTCCCCCTGGGGAACTTCCATTTCCCTGTGCCTTACAAATGACTTCCCTGCCAATTAGGGACTGATGGGGAAACTGACAAAGGAAGTAGTGACAGAGTATATTCAAAAGGAATCCAGAGGTTAAGATTGTAGACAAATAACAAACACAATTTCAAAACCAAAAACTATAAGTCTAAAAAATGATTAACTAGGTTTCATGAAAATTAGATTTCTGATTGATGAAAGAGCCCATAGCCAAAGTGATCAGGTAGACAGATTGGAAGAAATATTTGCAATGGATAAAACCAACAGGGAACACACCTTCTAGAATATACAAACAATATACAAATCAATAAGAGCAGGAAGTATCATGAAAAAAAGGAGCAAGACGGGCTGGCCGAGTGGCTCAGTTGGTTAAGGGTTGGCTTGGGAGCGTAAGCTCTGAGCAACAGGGCCACCGGTTTGATTCCCACATGGGCCAGTGACTAGCTTAGCCCGAGCTAAGCTGTTGTTCAGCTGCCAACAGGTGGCAGGATGGCTCATCTGGTATAACAACAAGATTGCCTGTTCAATGGAGGTCTATGCCCACCTGCAACTAAGACTGAACTGGGCACCTTGAGCTGAGCTGCCACCCAGATAGCTCAGTGAATAAAATGTGCATTCTTAGCAACAAGGCTGCTAGTTCAACTCCCTTATGGGATAGTTTCTTTGCCCACACGCAACTAAGATTGAACACAGCACCTTGAGCTTAGAGGCCATGAGCTGCTGCCGGGCAGCCATGATGGCAACTGGCACCCTCCACCACTAAGACTGAAGAACAACTTGGCTGGTCCCCTTCCCCAGTGCCCCAAAACTGTTCTCCTCCCCCAATTCCCCAATAAAAAAAAAATCTTTAAAAAAAAAAAAAAGAAAGAAAGGAACAAGTGTTACTGTGCAAAGGTACAGCTACTCGTCACATGAAAGCCAAAATTTGAGAGATGGAAAGAAAAGCAGGTTTATTCCAAAATGCTGAAATAGGATCCTGATGTAATTTCCCGGGATTGTGATCTCGCTGTTACCAAAGAATGGAAACACGGATCGAAGAGACAAAGTTGTTAAGCAGAAGCAGTTTTATTGCAAATGCATAAGAGAAAAAGTGCAAGAGAAAAGCTCTCCGCAGATCCGCAGAGAGGGGGCATTCGAATGAAATGCCCCATGGGCTGGGGTAGGCTGGGAATTATAATGTCTCTGAGTCAGAGCTGATTGGTTTTTCCCAGACCTGGTGGGCTGATGATTTTTGGCAGGCGCTTCAGCTTGACTTTCTTTGTTATAAGCTGAATAGCCCTTCGCACCTCTACACAGGGGCTACTAGTTTTTGGTGGGCTCTTCAGCTTGACTCTCTGTTAATCATTTTAAGGTTATTTCCTTTGGCGTTGTTATGGTCTCTGCCTTAATCCCTTCTACCTCGGCCATTTTCCTGGTTGCCTGTAATTTTTCTATCTTAATGCCAGCATTAAGGGAAGACAGTGGCCTCCCTGCTCTTGTTACCACCAAAAGATTGTATAGGTATGCATGGAGAGGCAGAGCAAAGCAAAGGAGAAGTTGGTAAGGCAATTCCTGAAAAAAAAGGCACTTCCAGAGGCTGGTAGGTAGGTAAGGAGGCAGAATGAAGCAAAGGAGAAGTTGGTCGGGCAAGGCCAGGGAAAAAGCCTTCCCAGAGGCTGGTCTGCCCCGGAAAAGGGGCCACATGTTAACCTGACAAGCTCAGGAGACTGAAAATAACCACATAAGATGGCGTGAGTATAAAAAAAAAAAAATCATAACTAAGTGGGCCATGGCGGGAAGTCATATCTTTGGCTTCCTTCGTAAAGTTAAGCTGTGCCTTTTCAGTGGGCCTGTCTGTTGTCTTTTTGCACCTAAGATAACATCTTTGGAATGGCAGTAGTCTTGTATCTGTACCAGAGCTGGAAACTGCAAAATTCCTCATTATTATGCTTGTCTCCTGATTACCATCTCTTTGTGCTGTAAAAAGTGAACTGTGGACTATCGTGCACCCACCTCTGTTAAAGAAGTACCTGCCTCTCCAATTTACTTTTATCCAATCCCAGAGATTTCCCGCTTTGCTTTTTCCCACCCCTTTAATCTATCACCAGTGGGTTTCATGTAACCTTCCTCCTTTGATTTTATGTATAAAATAAGCTGCAAACTGCCATTTCGCAGAGCATTTTCTCAATCCATTGAGATTTTGCTTCCCAGCAATCATCATCAGTTTGGCTCAAATAAACTCTTAAAAGTTTTCTCTTAGGCTGGATGTTTTTCATCGACAATCTCATACAGATGCAAAAACCTCTCCCAAGTCACCGGGCCCAGACATGCATGCTGCAGGAGTAAACAGAACCATTGAAACTGATATGCATAGTAAATGTATAGTAAACAGAATCATTAAGGTTTGGCAGGAGGAGAGGAAAGCAAAGAGAAAAAAAACTTTCAAAAAGTTTCAAGCCAAACCGCACTGTCAAATCAAATTACACCAAAGGTTTAAATCTCAAAATGGAAGATATAGGGTCACCGTTACACAACCATATGATCAGGAAATTTATAGAAGAGGAAATGGCAAAAGTTAGCCTACATTCTGTGGCAGAGATTATTTAACTCTTCATCAATTTCCAGGTCTTCTCTTCTTTGGCACACAGCTAAACTACATTTCTCAGCCCTTGCCTCAGGCCACGTGACTGGGTTCTGGTCCAAAGAATGTGAATGGATCGATGTATGGCACTACTTAGAATGGGTGCCCAAACCTCCTGAGCCATTCTCCTAGGGCTCCCTTCCCTCCCTGCCGGCTGGATGCAGAGAATCCAGCGGAGCCTCCTAGGGCCACTGGAGCAAGCCCCTGCCTTGACCTCCACCACACTGGACAGTGACGTGAACAGAAAATAAGCATTTATTTTGTTAAGTCACTGAGATTTGGGGTTTCTTACATCACTTAGTTCACCTCACTGATACACATGTTTTGATGTACTCAAAGTGATCAGAGAAAGGCAAAATTTAAAAAGTGTACAACTTCACTTATTTTCATTAGACTGGCAAAAATTGGTAAAGTAGATCTTTCCAAGAATTCTGGAAAGGGCTGGAGGTGTGTATGTGTGTGTATGGTGATAAAGGAACTCCCAAGCGCTGCCTGTGGGATGTAGACTGGTGTAGCCTTGCTGGGGGCAATCTGGTGGTTCTTACTAAAATTAAACATGTGGATATCTTACGACTCAGCAATTCGACTACTGGGAATAGATCGCATGGAAATTCTCACGCAGGTCTATATGGAGAAGACATGGATAGCTACAGAAACGTTGTGATGGGGAGTTAGAGGCAATCTGGGTGTCCATCGTGGGGAGAGTAGATAACTAAATGAGGGGGGTACATACAAGTCATGGAGACCTGTGCAGTGGGCAAGACCACACATACACGTAGCAACTTGAATGCGCCTTAAAAGCAAAGTGAAAATGATGTAAATAAAAATATAAGCATACAAAACAACAGTACATATTTTACAAAAATACACATAAAGAACCTATATTAAACACCTTAAAATGGGGAAAATGAGAGTGGAAAATGGAAGGGAGAAAAGAAAATGGCTTCACTTCCACTATACAGATTCTTCATTTCAAAAGCTTTCTGATAAGAGACTGAAGACTAACAATCACAGATTTTTACTTCTGAAGCTCTGTTTCCTTTATGGGATCTGATTTCCGTGAGGTTATTACATCTAGCCTCAATTTTTTTTTTTAAATATTTTATTGGGGAATTGGGTAAGGGGAACAAGCCAAGTTACTGTCCTTCAGTCTTAGTTGTGGAGGGCACAGCTAGCTCAGCTCCAAGTCCAGTCGCCATCCAGCTGCCTGACGGCAGTTCGGGGCCACTCAGCTCAAGGTGCCCTGTTCAATCTTAGTTGTGAGTGGGCGTAGCCCATCATCCCATGCAGGAGTTGAACCGGAAACCTTGTTGTTAGGAGCACATGCTCTCACCAGCTGAGCCATCCTGCCACCTGTTGCCAGCTCAGCGGCAGCTCAGCTCAGGTGCAGCTCACTGGCCCACGTGGGAGTCAAACTGGTGACCCTGTTGCTCAGAGCTCAAGCTCTTAACCAGCTGAGCAACTCGGCCAGCCCTATCCTCAATTTTTTGAAGGCCCATGTTCAGCCTTCATTGCTCTTTTTCCAATTTCATAAACTTCCTCTTTTCATCACCTGACCTCATGCTTTTTCAACAACTAAATAAAACATAAAAGAGGAACAGAATTACAAGATACAATCTTAGTCCAAAGACCTTTTACTCAGAATATAAAACTATTTGCTTTTTACATATGTAATAAGCAGAGGGAGAAAATAATGAAATACATTATTCTTATTTTTGTATAGCATTATTAGTGACAAGTGTCCTAAATGTATATAATGTACCACCACAGTAATTAGTAGGAAGCAAAATCAGTGGATCGGAGAAGGTAGCCCTAAATAGGATCTTAGTAAGTATTGTGTAAGCATATGACAAAGGAACATTGCAGCAAGGAGGAAAGGAAACAAAACAAAATAAGCTAAATAGCACAGAAGCCACTCCAGTTCTCAACATTTGCCAGGTGGGTGTGTGAAAGCTCCACCCTGATTTTCAGCTTCACTGAGTTTCGCCATTACATCTGCTGGGCACACACTGATCTCCAGCAAGCTGGCCACCTGCCACAACAAAACTGCTACTCCCTAGCTCTGCCAAAGGCCACAAATGACATCTCCCTGCAGTTCACAAACTGCAGTGGGGGTGGGCTGGAGCTGGACACCTCTTGGCTGGAGTATGGAACTGGCCCAGGCGGTTTTTTTGACAAGTAGCCCTTAGCCACCTGACCTCCAATATCTTTTTTCTCCCATCACTCTTCTCTCTTCAGCCAAGCAGTTCCCCACATTCTGCCCTGCCTTTCCTTCCTGTCCTTGGCATCCTTCTCAAAACTTTCTGCAACCTGGGCAACAGATTCAGTGGCCAATTTAAAATTTGGAGATGTGTGACTGATGATAACCAGATAACTAAAGTTTTTGGCTGAAGCAGTATCTGTGTGGCTGTAGGTTTTCAATCGAATGCTCTGTGAGAGTTAGAACCATAGGAAGCATAGCTCTTTGGACACATAGAGTGTCCATCTTGTAGGTACTCTGATGGAACAGCCTTCTTTCTTCCCCACGTGTAGGCGTGACTTAACAAAAGCCAAAAGGTTGTGGACTCTAAGAAACGGCTCCCCACTTCCCTGCAATTAAGGCTCAGATTAATTATCCCTGAACTTGCCGTACATAGTCATTAAAATCTAAAGCAGACCCTGTGAGATCAAATTTGATGAGTTGTCATTTTGCTTATTATTTTGTTTGTTTATTATTAATCACGGAGCACATGAAAGCCTCCCCAGTTGCTGGTTCCTTTGACCCCAGGAGTTGCTTAATTTGACTGGGCCTTGGATTCTGACCTGGGGGTTCACAGCTGGCCTCAGGTCTTGTTTGAGCCGAGAACCAGGAGGAGTCCAGGAGAGGACCTCTCTGGGCATAAGCGAACCTTGCCCCCATGCCCCAGGAAGAGATGACTGGAGCAGGTTCTTCATTGCTGTGCTATGCCTGGGTGGGCATTTCTTTCTTGGCGATAAACAGAAGCCATAGAGTGTCAAAGGAGGAATCACTGCCTCCTGGAGTCTGAATCCTATCTGAAGCATCCTAGGGCCTCTGGTCTAAAGTAGGCCTTGATGTCTGAAGCACATGAGGACTTCTTCCAGGACTGGAAAGAGAAGCTTGGAATGAAACTTGAGTTTCTGTTATGTTCCCCACCATCCTTGCCCCGTTTTTGTTGAGATAGTCCTTTATTCTTTAGTGCCTTTGAGTGATTTAACCCCACTGGATAAAATTAAGTAAAAAGAACCATGCTGAGGCCTGCCTCACAGAGAAAACTTGGAAAAACCTCGATAATCAAGTCCCTTTGATGTCAAAATCTGTGCTTGTTTAAAAAGTTACTTTGCATCTAGACATGCAAAAAAAATCCTTTTTTTTTTAAAGATTTTATTGGGGGGTTGGGGGAGGGGAACAGCGCTGGGGAGTTGGGGGGAGGGGAACAGACAAGTTGCTGTCGTTTTGTTCTTCTGTCTAGTTGTGTAGGACGTTGCTTCACTGGCCCAAGCTGGCACCATCATTGCGCTCTTCCGGGCGAGGCAGATCAGTTGCCGGCTTCTGGACGGCCGCTCACTGTGGCTGCTGGCCGCTCACGCTGGCTGCTGGCTGCTCACGCTGGCTGCTGGCTACACACAGTAGCCCATGGCAGCCTACTGCAGCAGGGGCTGCAGCCTACGCCAGTTGCCAGTGACTCACGGCAGCCCAGCTCCAGGTTGAACTGTTGTTCAGCATCTTAGCTGTAGAGGGCAGTGTCACTGGCCCTCACATGTGGGATCCGAACCGGGGCCCTCTGGCGTCCCAAGCCAACTCTTAACCAACGCGCCACTTGGCAAGCCCAGGATTTTTTTTTTAATTGTGAGATATATAGTACATATAGAAATGTGCATAAAACATTTACATACCATATAAAGGTTAGTATAAAATGGACACCAGGCAACCAGCGCCAAGTTAAGAAATAGAACACTGGGTCTAAGAAACACGCCCTTCTCCCCCCCCCCTTGCTTCAGAAGAGACTGCTGTCCTGATGTCTAAAGTAATCATTTCATTGTTTTTCTTTACATTTTACTCTTCATTTATGCCTCACTAAATAACATTATTTACTTTTGCCTGTTTTGAACTTTATATAAAGGGAATAAAAATGTCAGTCTTCCTTATGACTTGCTTTTTCCACTCTACATCATTTGGAGAATCACGCATGTTGATGCTTATAGCATAATTGGCTCATTTTCATTCCTGTATATTGCTATATAGGCCAATTTATCCTGTTGCTGGATTTTTAGGTTTTTTTCCTAGTTGGGGGCTATTTCAAACAATGTTGCTGAGAACATTCCCATATATGTACCAGATTTTTGTCTAGGTATGCCCCAGCGCATGCAATTACTGGGCATAGGGTATGCACAAACTCAACTCTACTTGTTAACACTGGCCCGGATTCCTGAATGGTGCACCGATTTATACACCCACTAGAAATACATGAGAATATTTGTGATCAAAGTCCTGGGTGCTGGTCAGATGCTATTTTTGGCAATTTTTATGGCTGTCTAACAGTATCTCATTGTGGTTTAATTTGAATTTCATTAATAAGATTAGGCATCTTTTCATAGGTTTATTGGCCTCTTGGATTTTCTTTCGTATAAAAGGTCTGTTCAAGTCTTCTGTGTTCTCTATTTTCATTTTGATTCACAGAACTACTTTATAATGTCCTGATCCTAGTGCTTTGTCAGTTTTATTTTTTGCAGGCTCTTTTCCCACTCTGCGGTTTGTCTCTTCACTCTCTTAATGGGCCTTCGGTTGAACAGACATTCTTAATTGTCATGTACTCAAATTTACAAAGCTTTTATGTACAATGAATGGTTGCTGTATCTGGTTTAAGAAATCCTTTTCTACCCTCTAACATGAAGGTGTTCTTCTATATTACCTTGTAAATCCTAAGAGTTTTGCCCTTCATATATATATATATATATATATATTTTTTTTTTAAATTGGGGAATTGGGGGATGGGAACAGCGTTGGGGAATTGGAGGAAGGGGAACAGACAACTTGCTGTCCTTTTTTGTTCTTCAATCTAGTTGTGGAGGGCTTTGCTTCACTGGCCCAAGTTGGCAGCATCATTGCGCTCTTCCCAAGAGAGGCAGATCAGTCACCGGCTTCTGAACACCCGCTCACACTGGTTGCTGGCTACACACGGTAGCCCATGGCAACCCATTGCAGGGGCTGCAGCCTACGCCTTCGCCATCGACTCACTGGCAGCCCAGCTCCAGGTTGAGTGTTGTTCAGCATCTTAGCTGTAGAGGGCAGTGTCACTGGCCCTCATATGTGGGATTCGAACCGGGGCCCTCTGGCATCCCAAGCCAGCTCTTAACCAACGCACCACTCGGCAGGGCCCCATATCTAATTTTTAAATCTTCCTGAATTGATTTTCGTGTATAGTGTGAAGAGAGGTTCTAATTCCATTTTCGCTCCTATGGATACTCAATTATTCCAGCACCATTAATTGAAAAGTCTCTTTTCCCCCACTGAGCCAGGATATCACCTATGTCATATATCAAATGTTCATAGAGGTGTGGGCCTGTTTATGAGCTCTCTACTCAGTTCCATTGGTCTATTTGCCAGTCCTCGGGCCAACACCCCACAATCTTAATTACTTTAGCTTTATAATAAGTATTATACCTGGTAGAGCAAGTCCTCCTACCTTATGTTTTTCTTTTTCAAGAGTAGCTACTCTTGGCCCTTGGCACTGTCATATAAATTTAGAGCTAGCTTGTCAAGTTCCAACAAAAACCTATTGGGATTTTAATTGGGATTTTGCTGAGTCTATAAATCAATTTGGAAAGATACGACATCTTTACAATGTTGAGTCCTCCAATCCATGAAGTGGTATGTTTCTCCATTTATTTAGGCTCTATTTAATGTCTTTCAATAAAATTTTATAATTTTCTCCATTAATGTCTTGTACATATTTTGTTGGATTTATTCCTAGGTACTTCACATTTTTTACTGCTGTTCTGAGTGAAAACTGTTTTAAATTTTATTTTATAACTGTCGCCTGTTAGAAATTAGTTTAATTTTTTATATTGATTTTGTATCCAGAAACTTTGCTAAACTCTTGTATTAATTCTAGTAATTTACTTATAGATTATCTTTTTCATTTTCTCTCTCTGTATATATATATCATTACTCTGTCATCTGCTTATAATAACAGTTTTATCTTTTTTCTTTCCAACCCTTATACCTTTTATTTTTTTTTACCTATTGTGCGGTCCTAGACCCATAGTAGTGTTACGGGGTTCTTGGTTCTTGCCCACACAGTGAAGCATCAAAGGTCAGGAAGCTGATTAATATGCAAGCAGGGTTTATTAGTGGTACATTCTCAGGAGAATGGGCCTAGCCAAGGTGGTGGGGGTCGGTGAGGGGGGGGGTAGAGAGAGAGATTGGGAAAGGGAGAGACAGCAAGGACCAGAGAGGACTTATAGTTTGCTGGGTCGGGTGAGGGAGTTACAATTGATTTGGTGGAAAAAACGGTGCATGCTCTCTTACGGGAGGGCATGATCTGCTAAGAGGGGTGGAGGTCTGTTGACTCAGATCCTTATCTTGCTCCAGACCCCCTTGTCATCTGTTGTAAAAACAGATACATGGCTGGAGGCAGTTAATCAAAGCTATTGGGTTGTCAGAAAAGCCATGACTTATTTTTTCTATGTTTTTCATTGCAAAACTGCATCATGGCTTTTCCGACACCCCAATAGTTATGAGGTTTTTCTACAGGCACTATGGACCCCTTCCCACCCTTCCTCCTCCTACGTTTTCTAACTTCTGCCTAACAGTAGAATGTAAAATTGGTAACCTTTAGCATTCCTATCTTTGTCCTCAAGTCTAGGGGAAAGCTTTCAAATGTATCATCCTTAAATATGATGTTTTTTGAAGGTTTTGTAGATAATCCTTAACAAATTAAGGAAGTCAGTTTGCCAAGAATTGTTTTTATTGTGAATAGATGTTGAATTTGAGTTTTCTCTATATATCTATTGAATGGATCAGAAGGTATTTTTCCTTTAATATGTAAATATGATGATTTATATTAATTGATTTTTAAATGTTAAATCTCCCGGTATTCCTGGGATAAACCCACCTTGGTCATAGTGTAATTACTAAAAGAATAGGCTCTTGAGTTAGACTGCTTGAGTCAGACCTATGAAACCTGACTCTCCTACTATCTAGCAATGTGACCTGGGCAAGTTACTTAACCTCGCTGTGCCTCAGTCTTCTCATATGTTGAAATGGGGATAATAATAGTACCTAACTCACAGAACTACTACAAGCTTTAGTAATTTGTCCAAAATGCTTAAACCAGTGCCTAGAACATACTAGGCACCATATGAGTGTTTGCTATTTTTTGACTAGCCAATAATTTATTTAGGGTTTTTGTACTTGTATTCATGACTGATTTTAGCTTGTAATTTTTCTTTCTTATAAATAACTTTGATATTAGAATTTTGCTAAACTTGTAAAATTAATTGGGGTGTTTTCTCTTTTTCTATTCTCTGAAAGAGTTTGTCTAAAATTAGAATTACTGATTCCTTGAATAATGTTAGAATTCTCTTGTGAAGCCATCTGCCCTGAAAGTTTTGTGTGGGAACAATTTTCAATTTAGATTCTTTGATGGTTATAGATCTCTTCAGGTTTTCTAGCTATTGTATATTTACTTAGGACCTTGTAAATCTAACATTTCAATATATTGGCATAAAGTTATTCATAATATCTTATTATCTTTTAAATGTCTGCAGCATCTGCCATAAGGTTCCTTTTTTCATTCTTGACATTGAGTATATGTGCTTTCTCTATTTTTTTCTTGATCATTCTAAACAAAAATTTGTGAATTTTATTAGTCTCTTCAGGAAGCCAACTTTTGGGGCTTGCTTATCCTCCCTATTATATCTTGGCTTTTTATATTGTTAATTTCTGCTCTGCATTGTTTTTTTCTTTCTACTTATGTCGATTTTGCTGTTCTTTTCTTAACTTCATAAGATCATTAACTTTCAGTCTTTCTCCTTTACTAGTAAACTCATTTGAGAAATAGAGTTCCTTTAAATACTGTTCAACCCCTAAATTTTGATATGTAGCATTTTTATTATTACTCAGTTCAAAAAGTTTTATAATTTCCATTATGATTTCTTCTTTGACCCATGGGTTATTTATTGGTGTGTTTCTTAATTTCCAAACAAATAAGGGTGTTCTAGTTATCTTTTAATTTTTACTATTAGCTTAAACATGTTGGTCAAAGAATATACTTTTATTCCTTTGAGATATGTTGAGGCCTGCTTTATGGGCTAGTATTGTAATTTTTAATGGCCTCTGTGTTCTTGAAATAAATGTGTAGGTGTTGGATGTAATCTTTTATGTATATCCATTAAGTCAAGTTGATTAATCCTGCAGTTCAGAGTGTAGGAAAATAGTCAATACTATTGTAATAATTTTGTGTGGTGACAGATGGTTACTAGACTTATTGTAGTGATTGATCACATCATAAGAAATATGAATGTTGTATCACTATGTTGTACACCTGAAACTAATATAATATTGTATGTCAACTATACTTTAACAAAAAAAAAATCCCGCTGTTACATATTTTTACTGATGTTTTTGTCTTTTTAACTGTTCGTAAATGACCTTATTTTATGCTTTGTGTTTGTATTTGACAGGCCTGTGATTCTTTTTACTTCAGTTCTTGCCTTCTTCTGAATTGATAGTTTTTGATCATTCCATTTCTCCTCCTATACTAGTTTGGAAGTTAATGCAGTTTGATTATATTATTTTCGTGGTGTCTAAAATTGGAGTATAGGTATTTCACTTTGGACCCCATGAAGCACCAATGAGTGAATGAGAAAATGAGATGGAGAAAGAAAGCCAATACAGGCTACCTTCATGAACCAGTTACTGCTGTGGGAAGCTGGGGCTCAGTTCTGCTGGGGACCTCTGGGGAGAATATGGAGAACGTGTTTCAGCATTCCTATTCCAGAAGCAAGGAAGCTGGTATTTTTATTCAGCAACTCTGATCTGTCATTGGGTGAGGGTGCATTAACTCCCAGCTTTACTGGTCTGCTTAATGTGGAGGCTGGATATACTCCTGCAACCAGAGATATCCCTCAGGCAGATTCTCAGGTGCTTGCAGTAGGAAAACATTAACATATAGAGGCACGGTACAGGCTGAGGGAATATGGGCAGGGCACCATCACCTGCTTAGAATTACAATATGCATAGATAACTTATCTAAGTCTAAAGATAATCAATATTTTACCTTTCCTGGATACTACTAAGATCTAGAACACTTCAACTCCATGTAATCACCATCCCTTGAAATGTATAGGCTACTGTTATTGTGTATTTTAATTCCGTCTTGCTCATTTTTAACCACACATTGCATTATTTTTACAATGTCCATTAGAATAACTCACATATTAGCCTACTTACTTGTTCTTTATTCTTTCTTGCATCTCAGACTTTCCATTTGGGACCATATCCCTTCTGTCTGAAATACGTTATTTAGGATCTCCATTAGAGATGACCTACTATACCTCCCCTTCCTTTTTTTGGCTGAAAATGTCTTTATTTTGCCCTGATTCTTGAAAGACTTTTTCTGATTCTATAATTACATTTATAGGTATTTTGTTTTAGCACATTGATGATATCATTTTCCTGTCTTCTCACTGCCAAATCAGCTCTCAGTGTAATTGCCATTCTTCAAAGATCATCAGTGTTTTTATCTCTAGATGTTTTCAAAATCTTCACATAGTCTTGGGTGTTTTCTGGATGTTTTTAATATCTTCTTTCAGTCTTCCTTGTTCTGCAGTTTTATCAATAAAATGTCCAGGAGAAGGCTGCATTCTGCATGCCTTGCTTAGGAGTCACTGGACTTCTAAATGTAATCTTTCATAGAACTGTTATAAGGATTAAGTGAGTTAATATTTGTAAAGCACATAGGCTAGTACCTGCACAAAATAAGTGCTCAATAAATATTACTTATCATTGATGTTGTATATTGATATCTGTGCCAGTTATGAATTCATTTCTTTACAGCTCCAGCCCATCTGTCTGTATTTTGTGATGTGAGAGCTGGACTTGGCAAACACAGTTAATTTTCCTTTGCCAGCTGCCTCTATGGTACATTCTGCCAATAGAGGGTGCTGGAGGGACATGCAAGGCTTGAGGAAGAGGAAGAGGAAGAGACTTGTTACTTCCTGGGTTTTTTGTTTGTTTGTTTTTTTCCCTCTGAGGTCTGGTTGTGGTCTTGCAATATTGTAAGCAGTCTTTAGGAATGATTATCTTCACTGCGCTGTGGCTAATGCATGGCTAATCCCTGGCATTTCCTGGGTTCCTGAGGTGGCCAGCATTCCTGCAGCAGCTGTCCTTTCTCATCAGAGCTATGACTCTCAGTTCTATGAGTCTGCACCCTAAGTTTCTAAGTTTTTCCTTGGTTCCCTTGTTCCATTATCTCCAGAAGTTTACTGCATCTGTCACCTATTACACCTTAGAGGTCTGTTTTAGCCTCTTAGTAGTTCACCATTGTTTAACTTACTTAGTAATTTTTATATAAATTTTACATTACATTTTTCCAGTTCAAATTACTGGTGTGGTTTCTGTCTCTGGACTAGACTCTAACCGATATAGTGTTGTTCATCAGAGTTGATATCTCTTCAAATTTTACTCTGATCCATTCTATTTCTCCTCTCTACCAGAGACACCAATTTGACATATGTTAGACATTTTCACTCCATACTCTATGACTCTTAACTTTCTTTTTTATATTTACTATTTCTCTTTCTTTCTCTGCGGCATTTTGGATAATTTCTTTTAGCCTAGTTTACAATTTACAAATTTTCTCTTCAATTGTGTCTAAATTCTGTTTAACTCCTCAACTACTATATCTATCTATCTATCTATCTATCTATCTATCTATCTATATAGATAGATAATAAAATATGACATCTATCTCTATATATCAGCATTTTTAGTGGTTTTCAGGAAGAGTGTATGTCTTGAGAGCTAGTCAGACATATTACTGGAAACTGATGTTAGATGTGGTACTTTTTTAAAAACAATGTAAGCAATTTTTATATTTTGGGTTTGTATAGTATATCCTAACAACTGATTTGATCTAGAAATCTCTGGAGTCTAGACTCTGGTATCTCGAGAAAGAGTGATATACTATCTTGATCTGTTGTGCACTCAAGCATAATAGACTTATTTTCTCATGAGGTCATGACCTGAGAGACAATGAACAAAATGCTTTACCAGGAGACTACATGGGAAAAGCAGCCACCAGTAAACCATGCTCCCGAGCTATATGGGAATAGCATGCTTTCTTTTCTTCTTTCATTTCTCCTTCTTTCTCTTCTTTCCTCCTTCCCTCTTTCATTCTTGCTCTTTGTTTCTTTCTGTATATTTGCATTCATACATTCATAATCATAATGAACATTCACATAAGAGTGAGTGGAAGGCCAGTATGAGGGAGCAGATTTCTGTCTATAGTGAAATCTGATTCTGACTATAAATCTTGGTGGTTTCTGAAAAGGGTGGAAAAAGTAATGATGGATGGAGGGCAAAATATCAAAGTCATATATAAGCTTTATAACTACTATTTTTAAAGTTCCCTGTTAAATTGACCCATAAGTGGGAATAGGGTACTTTTCCCAAGATAAGGATTCAATGTAAGGGAAGCCACGATTTAAATTTCTCAATACATTGAACAGAGAACTCTGAACAAAACGGATACTATTGAACAAAGCCAAAATATATCACCCCAAAATATGTCACTTTGGCATTCTGTTTAGTTTGAATTAAAGGCACTTAATAAAGAGTAGATGCAAGAAGGATACTCTAACCCTCCCTTTTCTTCCTTAAAGCATGAGATAAAATTCTCAAATGAAAGGTACCTCTCTGTACCAAGAAGAAGGAAGACATTCTTGTCATCAGAGATGGGGAAAGCTGTAAACCAAATGTTGTTAAACTAAGGCTTATCTTCCTAATTCCTTTTTTACCATTTTTTATCCCTAATCCAAACCCCTTTGTCTTGTTAATTCTTCACAAATGCATTGTTTCTTTATCTAAGAGGTATAAAAGCTTCCCGCTATGGTCACATCTTTGGGTCTTCATTCTCGGGTAAAGAATCACATGTATACGTAAAAAATTAATGAAATTTGTATGCTTTTCTCCTGTTATGTGACATAGGTGTTATGTAGGTTTAGTTCTTATACCCAGCCAGAGGCCCTAAGAGGATAGAGGGGAATCCCACCCCTTTATACCATTATCCCTATTTTATATATCACAATTGAGGCTTAACAATCTCAAAAGTTAGTTTTCCTAACTGCCATTTTCATACAAATTGTTGGTGGCAAATCAGGATGGCAATGTGTGTCTTTTGACTTTGAGTTCTTGATGCTTCCTGTTGTACAGGACAGTCAGAAGAAGCAGGAAGTGTGTCAGCACTGCAGCAACAGTGCCTTGGAACTTTTACAGAAACACATTGTTTTGATTCTACACCTTTCAAATCTGTGATTTGACATTTGAAGATCAAACAGTTGCAATGACCTGAAAAAATTTTTCTGTCCCATCTACATTCCTGCAATGGGTGCTCTTAATATCACACAGATATCCTTTATTCCCTCCACCACCGCTTACTGGGGGAGGACCAATGACTGTCCCAGCTGGAACAGGTAGATTCTCTCTCTAAGGTATCTGTGCTTGGATTGTGCAGACCTAGTCAGCCAGCTGTAAGGAGATGAATTAGAAGGTTCTGATACTTCAGGTGTAGTAGCCACCATTTGGAATAGCCAGAACGGAGCCATATGTACTAGATGAGCAAAAGAAGAAGTTAGTTTTCAGGGGATAGAGACCTCTAGCCGGGAGGGGTGGGGGGGCAGACAGACAGACAGACAGACATTAGCTGCCTAATGATGTTTTGGTTCATGGGACACAGTTAGATACCCTGCAATTTGTTTCCATCATATTCCCCTTTTAATAATTCCCTTTTTACTTGGGGTTCTTTGAATAAATTTCTGTGCCTTGTAACTTACTGTCATCACCCATAGACTATTGGACACTCACTACAATTGTATTTGGTGCAATATGACAACAGTGTACTAATCAACCAGTGTTTTGAACACCTACTAGGTAGACCAACCTACGATGTTCAATAGGGGATATAAAGAGAGCAGAGCCATGGTTTTTTATCCGAAAGAGCTGGTGGTTCAGTCTATCATACTTCTAAAATTTCATTCAGGGGCTGGCCAAGTGGCTCAGTTGGTTAAGAGCTTGCTCAAGAGTGCGAGCTCTGAGCAGCAGGGTCGCCGGTTCGATTCCCACATGGGCCAGTGAGCTGCGCCAAAGCTGAGCTGTTGGCAGCAGGATAGCTCAGCTGGTGAGAGCATGTGCTCTTAACAACAAGGTTGCCTGTTCGATGGTGGGCTATGCCCACCCACAACTAAAGACTGAACTCAGCACCTTGAGCTGAGCTGCTGCCCGGGTGGCTCAGAGGATAAAGTGCACGCTCTTAACAAAAAGGCTGCCGGTAGGACTCCCGCATGGGATGGTGGCTATGCTCACCTGCAACTAATTGAACACAGCACCTTGAGCTGAGCTTGCCGCATCCTCCACAACTAAGATTGAAGGTCAACAACTTGTCTGTTCCCCTTCCCCAATTCCCTAACACTGTTCCCCTCCCCCAAATCCCCCAATTAAATAAATAAATAAAATAAAATAAAATTTTGTCAGGAAATGAAATTAGCACAGACAAAAGTGGAAACAAATACATGACACTACAGAATCAAGCGCTTGGCTAAGGGAAATGAGTTCAGAAAAGGAAATTTAAGGAGTTCTTATAGGAAATAGGCGGCTTAAAGTTCACTTTGAAAGAACTGTCAGGATTTGGATTGACTGAAAGGAGTGGGGAGACTTGGGGAGGAAGCGTATGCCAGATGCTGAGAGATGGCAATGGTGGGTGAAGCTGCAGATGTATAGGGAGGGGATGGAGAGGTATGTGTGGGGCACAAGGAGAGAATTACAGACTGTGGCTGCCATAGACGTTAGAAGAAGCCTCATCCAGGATTTTTAAATTGCTCTTTGGCCCTGCCTTCTTCCAGATTTCATCTGAGGTTTCTTCTTCAGCCAACATTCCTCAGTCTTGAACACCTTTCCTGTCCTCTTCTTTTCCCTCTTTACTTTTCTTTCTTTAACAAATTTAAATTTAAACCATTCTTTGTGGCTCTCTTTCTGGAGAGAATCACTGAAAGAAGAGAAGAAGAATGGTGCTGTGAGGAGATGACCCACCTCTCTGAACTTAGTGGTTCTTCTAAGAATTAAATCATTTCACTGATGAGCCCAGTTGATTTCTCCCCTCTAGAATCCCTTACAAACTGAGCTTCACCCCGTGCCAGCATTGTGTCCCTCCCCCTGCCACTCCCTCCTTTCCCTAGGATTCCTTCCCCAGAAATTTCATCACTTCCTAGAATAGCCAAAACACTTTTGGTATATTTCTCTTAGTTAGTGTTTAACCAGACATCTGTTTCTAAGGCGTGGGCTGAACTGACAGAAGAAAAGCTGAAAGCGTGAAACTCAGGCAAACAGTTTTGGCAGGGTGAGTCCCCGGCTTCTGGAGGAAAGGGAAGTTAAGGCAGTGGACGGGCGACATAGGAGGGAGACACCATGGAACCTGGCTTCACCTCCAAGGACACTTATCTGAGCCATTTTAACCCTCGAGATTACCTAGAAAAATATTACAGCTTTGGGTCCACAAACTCTGCAGAAAACCAGATTCTTAGGTTCCTTCTGAAAACTCTTTTCAAGATATTCTGCCTAGGTAAGTTTGTTTGCTGTTTGTCTGTGTTTCCTGCCCCTCCCTGATGCCTATGGGCTTGGATGTGTCATCTAAATAGGGTCTCGGGGCATGACTGGGCTTTTGTCTAGTTATTGTTATTTGACAGCCCTTTAGCATCACCTATTTATTTAACTAGGATAAGAAACTAATGTTGGTATGATATTTTACAGTTTACAAAATGCTTTCTTATATGCATTATCTTGTTTGGTAATACAAAGGGGAAAACAGAGGTTGGGAGTTCTGTCCTTGATTCTACATCGATTTGCTAGGTGACCAGAGCCAGCCATTTAACCCTCATGATGGGTCACTTAAGAAATGGAGATTCTAATATTTATTCTGTTCCTAGCTCAAAGGAATGTTGTGAATATGCCTCAGATAAAGACTTCCCAACAAATGAAGAACTGGATGCTTTTTGGATAAAGACATTATATAAATTCAATTTTTTAAAAAGATTTAACTTTCCCCCCAAAGTATTCTTTAATAGTTTTGACATTCGCTGTGTAGCAGTCTTTCCGGATCAGAGGTCTGTTCACCAGATGTAGATTATTTTTTCCTTCTACACCTAAAACTATCCTAGCAGTATGCCTTTACCCTGGATTAGGGGATAGAAAACGAAAAGCTGTTTTAAAAGAAGACTTTGATGGAACAGGAGTGAGTAACAATGGTTCATTAGTATGAGAGGGGTGGTCTGTCTTCGGGGCTCTTCTTGGGGTTCTTCATCACAAAGACAATGCAAAGCAGCTCTATCTGCCACCACATAATGCCTGACACCCCTTCCCCATTTCTTCCTCTAAACCAGGTGGCGTGAAGGGGAACCTCCTGATTGACATTGGCTCTGGCCCCACCATCTATCAGCTCCTCTCTGCTTGTGAATCCTTCAAGGAGATCATTGCTACTGACTACGCTGATCAGAACCTGCAGGAGCTGGAGAAGTGGCTGAAGAAGGAGCCAGGGGCCTTCGACTGGTCGCCAGTGACGGCCTATGTGTGTGAGCTCGAAGGGAACAGGTAGAGAAACTGGGGTCTGCTTCTGGGCTTTCTGAGGGTACTTGAGTGACAGGTTTTTTGTTCTTTTTTTTAAAAGATTTTTATTGGGGACTTGGGGGGATGGGAACAGCGCCGGGGAATTGGGGGAAGGGGAACAGACAAGTTGCTGTCCTTTTGTTCTTCAGTCTAATTGTGGAGGACGTTGCTTCACTGGCCCAAGTTGGCACCATCATTGCGCTCTTCCTGGGCGAGGCAGATCAGTCGCCGGCTTCTGGACGGCCGCTCACGGTGGCTGCTGGCTACACACGGTAGCCCATGGCAACCCACTGCAGTAGGGGCTGCAGCCTACGCGGTAGCCAGTGACTCACGGGAGCCCAGCTCCAGGTTGAGTGTTGTTCAGCATCTTAGCTGTAGAGGGCAGTGTCACTGGCCCTCATATGTGGGATCCGAACCAGGATCCTCTGGCATCCCAAGCCAGCTCCCAACCATCACACCACTCGGCTGGCCCGACAATTTGCTTTTCAGAACCAAGAATTATCCTTTGAGTCCAAGTTGAAATGCAAAGGAGACAGAAAGAGAGAGAACAAAGAGAAATCCAAGTGGAGATTGAGAGAGCAAGAACAAGACAGACGTATGTGAGTGTGTGAGTGTGTGTGTGTGTGTGTGTGCGCGCGCGCGCGCGCGCGCGCGCGCGCCCACGTGCACACCAAAACTACAGAAGAGATAGGGAGAGAGTTGAAGAGATGGATACGGACCCAAGAGGAATGGACACAAAACCTTCCCAGGCCTGTGTGTGGGTTCAGTGTGAAAGCCAGGTACCTTAGGACCTCATTTTAGGCCAACTTCAAGAGGTGAAACCAGATCCTCACTAGCAGCTTTTGAGTATTGGTGCTTGTCCCCCATTCTGTGGCTAGCCATCCAAGCCTATAAAACTCTGCTGTAAGGGTGGCTAATGCTGACACCACCAGATACGACAAAAAGCCAACTATGTTTTTAAAATGAGTTTAGCAGCACAAAGGAATTATAAAAGAACTTGTTACTCACCATCTATTAGAGCTTTACATACTCACAACTAATGACCAAAGTCTGATACTATCCTATCTACAAGTAAACTTATGCAAACAAATTGAGTTTAAATTATTATTTCTCCCCACATGAGAAATTGGCAATAGCTTACTAGCCCAGGGTGATCAGTTCTGTCATTCTCTTGTCCTGATGTACCTCCAAATCTCCTGCCCATTCAACCATCAGCTCTTGGGGCTTCATGTCTTTGCTGGTAGGCATTCTGCCAAGCACCCACAGACTTTTTTAGAAACTGCATAAAAAGACCACTTTAGTGTTTTTTCCTAGGATTCTGCTGGCCCTGTCTGCTACTTCTTATATGATCAGTTATACTTACTTTTTTTCTCCCCTGCTCTTATTTTTTGCTTTTTTTTTTGTTGTTGTTTAACATTTTTCCTGTCATTTCCCACTGTCTGTACCCAGGATTTAACGTTCACATGAAATCTTTCTCTCCCTCCCCCATATTCCTATATTGCCCCCTTTGCTCATATATTGCATACTTTGTGTGTTGCACAACATCCTCTGTCTTTCCTTTATTGTCTTTTCATTCATGATGGGAAAGCATATATATTTTTTATTAACATATCCCATAATTTGATCAGGAAAGGGTTCTAATTCCTGACAAGACAATCCCCCTCAAGAGACAAGTGCTAACTAACACTTTCGGTTCATGGTTAAAGGAGCTAGCATTTGATCATTCATTCAACAAACCTATGTTGATCACCTATGATGTGCCACAGTACTAGCTACTAAGATAGAATGGTAAATAAGACAGAGGAGGTCTCTTGTCTCCTAGAGCTTACATAAGGGAAGGTAGGCAAGTGCCAGATCATTTGGGGCCTCAAGGCCAAGTGAAAGATTGTGGACCTCAAGTGTAACAAGAATGCATTAGAGGTATAACCAAGAGAGTAATGTGACCCAGTTTACATTTACAAAGATTTCTCTGGCTATTGTATGGAGAATGGATTAGAGGAGTTTAGGGGAGAATGAGAGATGCCCCAAATCGAACTATAATCTTCCCCAAATCTGCTCCATTTCTGGTGTTCTCATCTCCTTTAATGGTGCCATCATATAATTAATTGGACAAACCAGAAGCTTGGAAGCCAACCTTGTCATCTCCCTCTCAGTCATGTTCTAAAACCAGCACCACGTTCTGTGCATTTTACTTCCTGAGTTTCTCTTCAACCAGTAGCTTTCTTTCCATATTTTTCATCACCCTGGTCCAAGCTACCATTCATTCCCTCTTAACTGGCCTCCTACCTTCAATATAATTCCACTACAGTTAGTTCAAAATGTAAATCTGATCACATTGCTCCTTTCCTTAGGCTCCCTTCCTTGGGATTCCTTGAATGACTCCCCATGGCAAAATTCTTAATGCAGTCCACAAAGCCTTGCCTCGTCTGGCACCTTCTGGCCCCATTTGCCTTACTTTCTGCCATGCTCTGCTTTGCTATCTGAGATCTAGCCTCATTGGCATTCTCCTCTCCAAGTTTCCTCCCATCACATGGCCTTTGCATGTAGGTGTTGCAAGTGCATGCCTTTGCACTTGCTAATTCCTCTTACTGGAATATTGTCTTCCCCTCCCTCCTCCCTTTAGCCTAGTTATCTCCTACTTATTTATCCTCCCTATCTCTGCTTAGCTGACCCCTTTTTGGAGAAACCTTTCCTGATACTAGACCAAGTCAAGTCCCAACACTTCTCCATTAGAGCCATGTCCCTCCTCTCCCTAGCATTTACCATAGCTTTAATTTTCCATTTTTGTGGATGATCATTGGATTAATTCTTTCTCCCCCACAAAACTGTACACCCCATGAAGATAAGATTTGTTTCGCATTTGTTCCACCTTGGGGTCCCATTGCCCAGCACTCTTCCTGGCACAAAATAACAGAGTTTCAAAAAATATTTGTAAAATAAATGACTGCATGCATTTTACTTTCTAGAGTCTCCCTCCTAGAATGTCTTTTACCCGATTTAGCTGTGGCCTGTACCAAAGGTTTACCAATGATTATTCCTTGAGTTAATTCTTACATTGACCTCCAAGCTTATTTAGTTTTTTTATTTCCTTTACACGTTTTGGTGGCTCTCTCTCAGGAGGCCCAGCTGGAACCTCTGGGGATGAGGTTTGGGGTAGGTGAGTGTAATAAAAAAAAAAAAAGCCTGTCCAGGGGATTCTGATGCACCACCTGCCTGGCAGGAACCAGGCAGGAGAAAGCTCCTCTAAATCTCAGGATAATTACCTGGGATATGGAAAGACATTCTTCAAAGTGCTCTTCCCAGGAGTGCTACTCTTTATCCTTCATTCCTCCCCTCCTTCCCCTGATTCCTCAGGCTTTTATAGATAACATATTTATAGAGGAAATGGCTGCCTTTTTTTTTGCATATTGATTCATTTGAAGAGTAGATCTTTAGAACTAAAGAAATGGCCACACTGCTGTTAGCTTTCTGAAAAACTGTATAACAGTTTTCTAGTGTGTGTTTTTTAACCTACCCCTTGAGCTAAATGTGAGGCTGAGTGGTAATTGCCTGTGTCTCCAGGTAAGTCCATTTCCCTGCGGGTGAACTTGCAGGCCCCGAGGAGCCCTGAGGTGTAATCTTTACACAGCTGCCTTGGCAACTGAATTCACCGATGTTTGCTATACGTCCAAGGACAAGCAGATATCCACAACGGTGGGTGTTTCTAACAAATTTTCCTTTCAAATTGGCACATTCACTGTGAGCTTTGTAGACTTCCCAGTGTGTCTCACAGTTTGGGAACAATTTCCATCATCATCTGACTGGCAAGTAGTAGTTCTGTGGTAACTTGTGTTTTTAAATAGCTTAATAAACGATAGGGCACAGAGATCCAGCCTGCTTCTGATGTAATAACTTAAATAAATACAGATTCCCCAAATGTTCCCAATATAGAAGATCATCCTTAAACACATTCAAAATAACACTATACTGTCATGTCTTTAGCTTTATGTGTACACTTAAGTTATCCACGTGTACAGATAGGTTATTTGAGTTGTTTCTAGTCTAGGTTAATTTGCCCATTCAAATCCATGTTTCACACAGACTTCCATAATGTTGAATTATTGTTTTTTATTCCTAAAAGATTCTGTCAAATTATCCAATTCCTATCAGGCTGGGTGGCAGCTTTGTAAATGATTTTCCTACTTTTAGAATGACTGTCTTTCCTGGTTTGCCAGAACTGAGCTGGAAAATCCCAGGACCCGGGATTTTCAGTGAGAAAACCGGAAAAGTTCAGACCAATCAGGGCAAATTGGTCACCCTACTACCATTTTTACCCTTGATAGGGAAACAGGTAGAGCTAATTAAAAGTACTTATTATTTCTTCTTTTTAAATTATTTTTTATTATGAAATACACTTTTTTTTTTTTTAGAGCTCAAACTCTTTTTTTTTTTTAAGATTTTTATTGGGGAATTGGGGGGATGGGAACAGCACTGGGGAATTGGGAAAGGGGAACAGAAAAGTTGCTGTCCTTTTGTTCTTCAGTCTAGTTGTGGAGGACGTTGCTTCACTGGCCCAAGTTGGCACCNAGACACAGGAAGGCAGCAAAATGGGGTAAGAAAGAAACATGTCCTAAATGAGAGAACAGAAAAAAGCTCCAGAAAAGGAACTAAAAAAAATAATTGAGACAAGCAATCTACCAGACATGGAGTTCAAAAGGATGCTTAATGAATTTAGGGAAAGAGTAAATGAACTCAGTGAGAACTTTAACAAAGGGATAGAAAACATAAAAAAAGAACCAGTCAGAAATGCAGAATACAATATCTGAAATGAAGAATACATTAGAGGGAATCAACAGCAAATTAGATGAAACAGAAGACTGAATCAGTGATTTAGAAGATAAGGTAACAGAAAACACCCAATTAGAGCATCAAAAAGAATAAGAATTTTAAAAAAATGTAGTTTCAGGGGCCTCTGGGACAACATCAGGCATACCAACATTCACATCATGGAGATACCAGAAGGAGAAAAGAGAGAGCAAGGAATTGAAAACCTATTTGAAGAAATAATGCCATAAAATTTCCCTAACCTGGTGAAAGAAATAGACATACAAGCCCAGAAAGCACAGAGTCCCAAACAAGATGAACCCAAAGAGGCCCACACCAAGACACATAATAATTAAAATGCCAAAGGTTAAAGACAAAGAGAGAATCTTAAAAGCAACAAGAGAAAAGTACTCAGTTACCTACAAGGGAGCTCCCATAAAACTGTCAGCTGATTTCTCAACAGAAACTGCAGGCCAGAAGGAATTGGTATGAAATATTCAAAGTGATAAAAAGCAAGGACTTATTACCAAGATTACTGTACCCAGCAAAGCTATCATTTAGAATCAAATGACAGGTAAAGAAAAGGAGTTCATCACCACCAGACTAGCATTACAAGAAATGTTAGAGGGACTTCTTTTAGAAGAAAAAGAATAATTTTAAAAAGATAAAAATATTAATAATAAAATGGCAATAACTACATATCTATCAACAATTACTTTAAATGTAAATGGATTTAATGTGCCAGTCAAAAGAGACGGTGGTTGCGTGAGCAGCCAGCAGCTGGCATGAGCTGCCGTGAGCCAGCATGAGCTGCCATCCAATGGCTGGTGACTGATTTGCCTCACCAGGGAAGAGCGCAATGATCACAATACCAACATGGGCCAGTGAAGTGACATCCTCCACAACTAGACTGAAGAACAAAAGGACAGCAACTTGNTTGAGATGTTGTTCAGCATCTTAGCTGTAGAGGGCAGTGTCACTGGCCCTCATATGTGGGATCTGAACCGGGGCCCTCTGGCATCCCAAGCCAGCTATTAACCAATGCGCCACTCGGTCGGCCCTGAAATACACCTTTTTAAGAATTAGTTTCAGCTGTACAACACAGTGCAATAGTTATACTTTTTACCCCTCAAAGTGACAACCCCCTCCCCCAATCCGTCACCCCACTTCCCCCCAATATCATACATATCTATTACAATTCCCTTGACTCCACTCCCATACTATACTAATTATTATTTCTTGTATGTATCATTTTATTGGTTGGTAAGAATTCCCTGAAAAAAATACCTTGCTAAGCTTTTTCTCTCTCTTTCTCAATCTCTCTCTCCCTCTCTCTCTTTAATATAACAACTTTACTGACATAAAATTCACATAACATACAATTCACCCATCTAAAATGTGTAATTTAATAGCTTTTATTATATACATGGAGTTGTGCAATCCTTGCCACAATCTTAGAGTATTTTCCTAACTCCCTACACAAACCCTGTACCCATTAGTACCCACTCCCATTTCTCCCTTCCTCTCAACACCTAACAACCACTGGTCTGCTTTCAGTCTCTATAGCTTTGCCTTTTCTGGATATTTCATATAAATAGAATCATACAATATGTGGCCTTCTGTGTCTGGCTTCTTTCACTGAGCATAATGTTTTCAAGGTTCTTCCATGTTGTGACCTGTATCAGTTGTTTGTTCCTTTTTATTACTGAATAGCAGTCCATTGGATAGATATACTACATTTTATTCAAAAGTTGATGGACATTTGGATTGTTTCCATCTTTTGGCTATTATGAATGAAGCTGCTATAAATACTTATGTACCAGTTTTTGTGTGAGCATGTTTTCATTTCTCTTGGGTAGAAACATATGCGTAGGCTTCCTAGGTCACATGGTAATTCTATATATGTTTGAGGAACTTTCAGACTGTTTTCCAAAGCAGTTGGACTATTTTACATTCTCATCAGCAGCGTGTGTAGGTTCTAGTTTCCCCACATCCTTGCCAACACTTATTATTATCTGTCTTCTTTATTATAGCCACTCTAGTGAATGTGAAACGGTATCTCATAGTTTGATTTGCATTTCTCTGATGGCCAAAGATGGTGAACATCTTTTCATATGCTTATTGCTAAGCTTCTTAAATGGGAAATTATAACAAACATAAAGGGTATTTGTAAAAACGGATTAGATGCAGTAGGCTTAAGATTTTAACTAAATATTTAAATAGGTATCCACAAATAATTGCTATTATCTCAAATCATTCTAGCTAAAGGTAAATCTCCAAGTTTTATTTAAACCATTGACTATTTGACATAACCAGAAAATGGTCTCAGTACAAGCGTCTCTCTCCCCTGCTCTGATATGGGGCCATCCTCTGCTCTCTCCATCAAACTTTGTTGCCCAAGTGACTGTCTTCTCCTGGAGCCAAGGGACTATGTGTTCTCTGAATGTAAGCCTGGATTTGTAACCCCAATGTTTTGTTGATTAACTTCCTCAAAATGCTAGATACTCAGACATCACTCCTATAATCTGGGTTCTGTGGCTTTTGTGGGCACTTTACACACTCATTTCTTCCCTTTCTCTCACCTCGCTGATTTAATGCTATTTCTTTCTCTTTTGTCTGCTTCTCCAGTTTGTCTTGTGCATTCTATGTCTGTTTAATTCTGTTCACTTGTCAGTTTGTTCCTTCATTCCTCCCCTAACAAATTCCAAAAGGATCCATGGCACTCTCTTTCATCTCCTGCCCTTTCCTTCTCTGTTCCTTTCGTTAACTGATTTTCTCTCAAGACACCCCATTGATTTAGCAGAAAAGGATAGGCTTCCCAGCAAGACTACCAAGAAAATAATCTCCTTCAGAAAACACACTCTCTGCAGTATGTTTTGGAGCCCAAGAGTGTAAACCTGAAGTTTTCTTCCCTCTCAGGGGCCCTGGCCACAGCTGTGTGATAGTGATCAACAGTTTCTAAAAATGTCTACAGATGACCTCACTCCCTTCATTGACCAGCAGCTACTAAAAAATACCATGTCAGCATTTTAAACCCACTATTACCTGATATGTATGGGTCAGATGGCCACTACCTTGCAGTTTGGCAGAGGACAAGGGTAATAATAATTAACAATAATAAATGAGCCAGGCACTATGATAAGCAGTCCAGTATAAAAGCAGGCAGCTAGGTATTTTTATTATCATTTTCATGTGATTCACTTTATAAAGAGATTTAATCCAGCACAGGGTAATGTGGTCACATTCAGATGCCAAAAATGGTCCCTCATTTCTTCTTTCTTTCTCTGCTTTTACAACAGGGATGGCACGAAGGCTATAACATTTGTGACAATACAGTCCTTTTCAGCCCTGACCAACATGACCTGGGGTCCCCACAAGTGGGGTAGCACGGCATTTATTGGTTTTTGCGTTTCAGAGTGAAGAGGACAGAGAAGGAGGAGAAGCTGAGGAGGGCGGTCAAGCAGGTTCTGAAGTGCGACGTCACTCAGAGCCGGCCGCTGGGTGCCGTCTCCCTGCCCCAAGCCGACTGCCTGCTCAGCATGCTGTGCTTGGACGCCGCCTGCCCAGACCTCCCTGCCTACCACACAGCCCTCAGGAACCTCAGCAGCCTGCTAAAGCCTGGGGGCTACCTGGTGATCATGGACGCCCTGAAGAGCAGCTGCTACATGATTGGCGAGCAGAGGTTCTCCAGCCTCTGTCTGGGCCGGGAGGCCATAGAGGCTGCTGTGAGACAGGCTGGCTACACCATCGAGCAGTTTGAGGTGCTCTCTCAAAGCTATTCTTCCACCAGGGCCAACAATGAAGGACTTTTCTCCCTGGTGGCACGGAAGCTGAGCAGCTCTGCGTAACACTTTGTGATCACAATTAAAGCAATTCCTCTGACTTATCCAGTTGATTTCAGTCATTGTGCTGAGTAGAGGCTACAGGATTGTAGCTATCAGTCAATTAGGAACAATTGGTTGACCAACTACTCTGTGTCGAGTCTTCAATGCCTGTGATTACAAACAAACAAACAAACAAACAAAATCCCTCATTTTCCTTTAGCATTCAAGTTACGATGGCTCAAGCCCACACCTCCTTATAGAGAAGTGTCTGAAATTATTCAGTATTCGTTTTCTAGGGGACCTGCTGCCTCCTTCTCTCCCAGGTACGGGCTTCTTTTAACTCTTCAACTTTTGCCTTCTCTGGGGACCTTGTCCTCTGCTGGGGTCCACTGGTACCACCACTACCTCTGGGCTCAGGAAACAGCTGTTCCCTTTACTCCTGGGTGCCAAGTATGAAGAAGGCCATTCTCTTATTTTCTTCAACACACTTAAGCCAAGGCTGTGACTTCCACCTAAAAAGAAGCTTAGGAGTTAGCGAGAGAGATAACAAGCACTATCTTACAGCTGTTACTAGAAACAGGTGTCTTCACAGCCCACATCCTTAAAGGGCCCTGGAAGGCAGCTTGTTGGCATAGCTCCTGACCAAGCATCTACTTGGAGTTAGCTTACATCCCCATGGAATGCCTACCCTCTCTGGTTCCTAGGCCCCATTACCACAATGCAGAGATTGATAAAATATGGCCCATGAGTCAAATCCAGCCTGCTGCCTGTTTTGTAAAATTTTATTGGGACACAGCAATGGCCATTAATTTATGTATTGTCTGTGGCTATTTTTGTACTACCAGGCCAGAATTGAGCAGCTGTGACAGCTACTCTATGCATGACCAGTGAGGAATAGAGTGAAGAAATAAAATGAAGTCACTGTGGTCAAGCTGCTAAATTATTATTTCAAGTTAGTTGAGGCATAGGGAAACAATTATTTTTGTTTTAAGTGACTTTCGGAACTTAAATTTTTAAACTTTCCAGTCCTGTGTAAATACCTGGGTACACGTCAATGCATTGTGCATTAATGACTGGACAAACACCAAACCTACAGTTAATCATCTGAATGACCCCACCACCAAAAAATGTTCCATGGTCTAGACCACTGGACATACAATGATTACTACAACACATATTATAATTGCCATTTGAACCAATCTAGGGGGTAAGAATGCAGAACTGATTCTTCTGAGGAATATACTTTTTACTATAAGAACTCTCAGCTTTTCTTTTCCTATCAAGACACTCTAGATATTGCCCAGTTTTTTTGTGGTTTTGGTTTGCAAACCCTAGGACTCTTGAACAAAACTTTGTCATTTATTTCAAGCCAAAGCTCCTCATTCTTTTGAGCTCAACTGACATTTAGCTAAGCCTAAAATAGCTATTATCTGGGTCATTACAGGAAAAAGTATGATGACCCCTACCCTAACGGTGAGAGGAATTTCCCTCCTCACCCCAGTCTGAGACCCATCTCTCCAGCCTTCATCTTTCATCCCAAGATTTCCCTCTTCCTAAGACAGTGGACACTTCTGCTCCCCACAATGAAGAGTCCTTCATCTCCGCTCCCCCCACATACAAGGATAATCACGTTAGAGAATAAGAGTCCAACATCAGTACATTTTTGTTTACGTGGTTGTTTAGGACAATAATGTTTTAACACAGGATGTTTTCCATTGTTCAAACTCATGAGATGTTCACATCAAAACACAACATTCTAGCCTGATTACAATTTCTAGAGATTCCATCCTGAAGGACACGAAACAGGCCAGTTCTGGATCGAGAAAGCCAAATTCAGCTCTGTCCTTTTAGTGGGTGTTGATGATGGGGCCTGCATGTCCTTTTTGCAAGCAACTGCTCC
Source organism: Hipposideros armiger (assembly GCF_001890085.2). Classification (NCBI taxonomy): domain Eukaryota; kingdom Metazoa; phylum Chordata; class Mammalia; order Chiroptera; family Hipposideridae; genus Hipposideros; species Hipposideros armiger. The sequence goes on along the minus strand of NW_017732448.1, from coordinate 217,893 downwards.
CAGAAGAGCACAATTAGCCCCACAGGAGCCAGCACAAAAGTCATCCAGGCCACAAACAAGTTACCAAGGCTTCAAAAACTGGGTTCTCTCAAACATGTGCCGCAGTCCTCACCAACCCAGAACAAAGGCCACAGCTTCTCCTGAAACATCTGCATTTGGTTACCTCCCCAAACAAGGGCTCTTGCTTTTATTTGCATAACTGCAAACAAAAACACAGGTATTCCTTTCAAACAGGATTTTCTGGTTTAAATCTCTTTTAAAAACATGTACTCTCTTTTTAAAACAAGTTGAAAATGATAGATTTTCTACTTTTACCTATGAAAGTTTGGGGGTAGGGGTGGGGGTGGGCAGGGAGTCTGAAACCAGACTGGCCACACAGTTTTAGAATGCAGAGTCCCTAAGCAAATCTACTCTTTTGTGATTTTTTTACCTCTAAGATGACTATGAGGTGTGATAAAAAAAAATATGGTGAATGTTTAAATTTTTAAAAATTTAAAAACATCACGGTGTGTCCTCGTCCACCTTATTCACAGGATCTGGCACCGTGTGACTTCTGGCTCTTCCCCAAAGTCAAAATGACCATGAAAGGTAAACGTTTTGAATTGATTCAAAACATCAAGGCAGCCATGACAGTGCAACTAAAGACTCTCATGAAAGAGGACTTCCAGAACTGCTTCAGAAAGTGGCAAGAATGATGGGATAAGTGTGTTCGAAGTGAGAGGGAGTATTTTGAGGGGGATTAATAGCAATGTGTCTTTTACTGTAATAAATTTTTTATAGTCAAACATTCACTGTGTTGTATTATAACTGCTTATTTTTCTGTTTTCCCAGTAAACTGTGAGCCTCTGGTTTATATTTAGATACAACAGCACTTTGGCCAGACATGGTCTAGGCCCTGGGGACAGAGCAGTGAATGGTGGAGGTAAAAGTCGTGTTCTCAGGAGTTTATGTTCTAGAAGAGGGAGTGGGGGGATAGGCAGATAAGGTAGCTAATCAATAAATAAGATATTTTCTGATAGTGATAAGAGCTATGAAGGAAATATAACAGGATAGTGGAATGGAGGCTGAGTGACAGAATATCTAACTAAAAGTGGTTTAAATAATAGGGGTTTATTAATCTCACTAATAAGGAATTGTGGGGTAGGCACTTCTGGGAGGGAATGGTGGCTCGACAGCATTGTCAAGCACCACGTCCAGGTAACATCCACCTTTCTCCTATACCTTTGCCCTTGAGTGGGATTTTCATGGGAGGAAATCTTTTTTTTTTTTTTTAAGACTTTATTAGGGAATTGGGGGAGGAGAACAACACTGGGGAATCGGGGAAGGGGAACAGACAAGTTGCTGTCCTTTTGTTCTTCAGTCTAGTTGTGGAGGACGTCGCTTCACTGGCCCATGTTGGTA
>NW_017732448.1:205449-212112 GCF_001890085.2 Hipposideros armiger | reverse complement strand
GTGCCTTTTCAAAACCCACCTTTTTATTATTTAAAAAATGAAATCTTTCTATGGTTGTTAGCCAAACCACAATGCTTAAAACTTTAATTTTTACTTTAATAGAGTCTGATGAATTCAGGGGAAGAGTTGGGGGTTGAATTTCAAACCCTTAACGAATAATTATGAGTTAATATTGCTTTTGTTCTCCCTCTGTTGAAGACCAGGAAATGATATCTTCCCTGGTAGTTTATTGTCTCTCTATTTCAGAGAAAAACCTTTGTACATTTAAACAGAAGAGGAGTTAAAGAACTATGAACTAAGAGGAGTTAAAGAACAAGGTTGCTCTTTAGAAAGAGCAGTAAGAACAGGAACAACTCACTTTGAAGCCTACCACCCAAGTGACTGATATTCTCCTTAACAGCCGGCCATAAGCACTCCATGTGCAACAAAAGGAGGGAGAGGTTTCTAGAAGGAAGAGGGTAATCTGTTAGTTTATTGCTCCCTTTCTTCTCTATAGTCAATTTCCATCCCTTCTCACCACCCTCTAGTATTTGTTCAATGCTATGGAAATCTCAGTTATTTGATGTGACCCTTGTCCTCATAGAATTTACAATCTTACTTGTGAGTTAAGATTTACAAAATTAAAAGTCAAAATCTCCTAATTTACAGGTGAAGACATTGAAACTGATCTGGGGCAAGGAACTTCACTTTTCCATGCCTCACTCTGTACCATAAAATGAGAGGTTGAATTAGGTACCTATAAAGTACATTTTATGGTTTATGAATTAGAGAAAAATGCTTGTTAAAATAGAATTCTTACACGGGCTGCCTAGTTAATCCCACTTCTTAAAGATTCATTTGGAATTGACTCAAACCCCTATCCTTCACGCAACCCATGATTCCTCTAATGTTTCAGGGAATTTGGGGGGCAGTGACTAGTATTTCTCCTGGACCCCTTGATCTGAGCTCCCACTGGCACTGAGTTGTGTATCATCTCACTTCAAGCATGCGCTGACCATTTCCTGCATCACATGACCCCTGACCAGACTCATCCTGACCCCTCCCTTCTCTGAAATTCCCCAGGTCTTCACATATCTGAGTAGCAGACTTGACTGAAGCTTCAAAACAATGGAAGGGATTCGCGCTGTAAGGTCGCAGTAACTTAAAATACTGAGCACCCTTGTGTTTAACCTTCTGGGACATTCCTCAGTGACTCACTTTCTCTACTTGGCCCTAACCATGTTGTTCTGCTGTCTCCCCTCCCTTTTCTGGTCTGCAGTCCTCTCCTCACTGGCTTCTTGCCTCCCCTCCTTAATACATTTCACTTGCTTTTTCAGGCCTAGATCACCCCCGTGGGGTTTCACTTCCCTCAAGCCTTCAGGGTGTTTTCCAAAAAGAAATTTTGGTGCCTGTATTTAGAATTAGAAATTTTGCTTAATTAGGAGTTTAGGCCCTGAGCTTCCTAGCACCAAAAGCAAAAAAAAAGGAAATATCAGTTACAAGATTCACTATACTTACAAATTCAAAACAAACCAGCTGTTATTCAGCAAAAGCACAACTTTTCCTGGCCCTGAAAACTTTCCCACAGTTCATGATAATGGGGGCATCGTGCAGGTATCATTCCCACCTATCTGCCTCTATAGTGGTAAACCTGACTTAACTTAATTAGTGATTGCAGCTTTCCAAGGCTTTTTTCGATTTTTATTCCAGTCAGGATGGTAGAGTGGGTAAATGCTGTACTCTCACAACCACATCAAAATTACAACCAAACTACAGAGCAACCATCATTGAGAATCATCTGAAGTCTAGTTGAACCAAAGTCTTACAACTAAGGACATACAGAAGAAGACACTTCAAGACTAGTAGGAAGAGTAAAGTCATGGAACAGGCTGGTCCCACACCCAAATGTGGGGGTTAAATATTGGGAGGGGTATCTCAGCTGCAGAGGTACCCCTGGAAGAGTGAGGGGTCCCAGCTCCACACCAGGCTCCCCAGCATAGGTTTCCACTGCCAGGGAGAGAAGTCCTCATAACTTCTGGCTGTTAAAACCCGTGGAGATTGTGGCTGTGAGATGGAGGGCAGCTGCAGTCCCAGGTATATCTCTTAAAGGGCCCGTGCATGGACTTACTTGCTGACGGACTCACTCCCTCTGAGCTTCAGTGCTGGGGTTGCAGCTTGAAAGGAGACAGGAACATATGGAGAGGAACTGAGTTGTCTGGCTTCAGAGTGAGGGGTAGAAGGGCAGCTTTCTCTGAAACACAAGTGCTGGCAGAATCTATTGTTTTTTTGTTGAGCCCTCCCTGCTCCAAACATGCAGGCACAAGCATCCACCATAGCTGAGTCTCCATCAACCTCTCTAACACTGTTTGCCCTGATCTCATGACTTCCTGAGACCATGCCCCACCCAACTTTCAGGCCCACAGAAGCTACTTCCAGTGGCTTTTCTATACACTTGGTCTGGCTTGGCTCATGCTGTGGACTTTCCTAAAATCTTTCAAAGGTTCACAAAACCAAAACAAGCAGCATCTGGCCTCAGTGTGCCCTGTACCATTTGCTGAGCAGCCCCTAGCCTGGCATTAACAGCAACTGGCCTCAATTTGGCCTCTTCTGGGCACCTTCAAGCCCAGCATGTGTGGTTGTCATCTGTGAATTGCTTCATGGCTCATGCCAGGTGGCCCGCGAGGCAGGGCGCAGGCCACGACTGGACTTGCTCTGTGGTGGTGCCCCACCCAGGAAACCCCCNGTTGCTGTCCTTTTGTTCTTCAGTCTAGTTGTGGAGGACGTCGCTTCACTGGCCCATGTTGGTATTATCATTGCGCTCTTCCTGGCTGAGGCAGTTGCTCACCAGCCATTGGACGGCCGCTCACGGCAGCTCATGGCAGTGCACACCTGCTGCCGGCCAGTCCCACTGCAGACTCACTGCACCTACGCCGTCGCAGGCAACTCACGGCAGCCGAGCTCCAGGTTGAGCTGTTGTTCACCATCTTAGCTGTAGAGGGCAGTGTCACTGGCCCATGTGAGATCTGAACCGGCGGCCCTGCTACTCAGAGCTGGCGTCCCAAGCCAGCTCTTAATGCGCCACTCTACTGTCCCGGGAGGAAATCTTTTCCAGAAGGCCCCCTCAGGCTTCTGACATCTTGATGACCAGAACTGAGTAACATGCCTACCTCTAGACCAGTTATAGACAAAATGGAAAACACAGAGGGCACATTCCTTAAAATTTTTTAAGTGAATGAATTTTCAGATGACAACAAAAAGAAAACAGAAAGCTCACTGGATTCAATGAATCAGCCAACATGTCTGTCATCTTAGCAATCCTTTCTTTTTTTTTTTTTCCTTCTTTTTTCCAGCTCCAAAGATCATCTTATTTTCAAATTCTGGTTCTACCATGTAGCTATTTCTCCTTGGGCAAGTTATATAACCTCTCTGTGACTCAGTTTCTTCATTTGTAAAATGAAGTTAAAATAGTACTTCTCATCAAGAGAATAAAAATAAAGTGCTACCCATAAAGGACTTAAAATAACCCTTAGCACTTGAAAAGACCATAATATGTATTTATTGTTAACTATAATCATTGTTACCATAATCTTCATCTTTGATACTAGTTGCCAAAGCAGCTGAGAAAAGATGTCTTGATCCTCAAACAGGAAAGAAGATTTCAGTTCTGGGCTGCAGGCATCCAGGCTCTTCTAGAGGGGCTGTGGTAAAACTCATTTTCTATACCGCATGCCACCAATTCCTTTCTCATTTAAAAAATCATCAGCAAACATTTATGTAGCACACTCCACATACTCTTCCTGCTCCAGACACAGAGAAGGCAAATGAAACCCCAGTGTTAGCTGGCTCAAGGGTCCTCATCTTTCCAGTCACAGTAACACCCCAAGTGTTTCCTGGTACTTGCAAAGGCAGTACTGCAGCAGCAGTCTCCACCCAGAATCTGCCCTGTTCAGCCTTTCCTGCTCAGGCTGTACTGATGTTGGCCTGTGCCCACAGCCCAGCATCTGGGGATGGGATGACATGGGCTATCTTGAGAAAGATGCTGCCCATATCCAGAGTTCTATCTTGGATGCTTCATGGCCATGTTGGTTTTCTCCCAGAGAGGTAGAGAACATTGCATCTATACCGGGGGTTGGCAAACTTTTTCTGCAAAGGGCTATTTAGTAAATATTTCAGGCTTTGCAGTTCTTACGATCTTGATCACAACAATGTCTCAAGTCTCAAGTTATAGTAAAAGCAGTCCTAGACAATATGAAAATGAATGGCCAGGGCTGTGTTCCAATAAAAGTTTATTTACAAAAACAGGTAGATGGGTGGATTTAGCATTTGGTGCAAGGGTTGTAGTTTCCTGATGCCTGATCTAGACACTGAAGTAGCCTTGTTTGTGCCCAAAGTTTTATAAGGGTTCTTGTGGAACTTATGGTTATTTTTGAACACCCAGTCCTACCTATAGGAGCTCAAATCCAGTCCAAGGGGCTGAAAGGAGACTAGGCAGAACATTGCTTTCTCCATGGTCTATCCTTGCTCCATCACTCCTTTCCCTGCTGCAGCCCCCAATCCGAACTCCTTTCTTTTCCCCCAGTTTGAAATATTCAAGAGATATAGAAAATAGGGGTGCGGGGGGCTGAGGGGTGGGCAGATGAAGTCAACTACACCAATATTTTTCAACCTGAAAGTTGGTATTCATTAGTGTATCATAAAATCAATTTGGTGCATCATAATAAACATTTGGAAAAACAATAGAGAATAAGCTAGAAAACAAAATTCCAGGTAGCATTTTGTATAGCCTTATTTTGTTAAGTTTTGTAAAATTACATATATATGTATAACATATATGTATATATGTTTGTTACTGGATTCTGATATAAAATGTATTTATTACGGTAGAATGTGATAAAAAAAAATGTTTGAAAGCCACTGGACTGTACTCTAGGCTTCTGGGACTCATCTCTGATAGCCGACATATTTCTTTCAAACAGACATGAAAGGCATGGCCCTATTTTTAAACAACCCTGTCACTGGGGGAAATTGACATGCAAACAGTTAAATTCAGTGCAGTAAGGGCTCTGAGATGACTAAGCACAGGGTGCTATGGAGTGGTTGTCAATAAAGGTGGCATTTGCTCTGGTTCTTGCGGGCTGCACAAGGGTGCGTTTGGTAGATGGGGAAGAGGAGCTATCATGCTCCTTACAGGTTTGTTGTCCGAGAGAAGCTGGGACCTAAGCAAATATTTGTCTGCTGATCTTTTGTTTGCTGTCCCTGAAATCAAACAGACCAACCGAGTCACTAGCAAACACTGACTAGGGGTCATCCTGGTGCTAACTTTTCAATTTCTTTGACCACTGACCCAGCGCAGATTTTTTAAGGGGGGTCCACTTTCTGGGAAAATGTTCAACAGTCTCACCCTGAGCAAACTTTTATGATACAGGAAGATGCAAGTCTGTGTGTAAAGTCTTGGGCAATGACTGAGGAAGAGAAAGCCATTAAAAAAGCTGTTCACTCATTTAGTGTCCTGCAGCCTGACCTGCCCAGCCTTGGTAATTCCTATCATCTGGCTGTCAAGAGTAATAAGAGGAGATGTCCGTGATATGACTTACTAGTCTGATCTTTACAAGCTGTGACTGCTCCTTCTAATTTTAGTCTCAGCTAACTGGAGAATGTGAGATGACCATTAAATCTTATGGAGACTAGAAGGAGGTGGAAAAGGCTCAGGATTATGGGACAGGAAACATCCGTGACTCTTAGTTTTATCACTTCATTGCTATGAAAGCATCATTCCACTTTTCCCTAATAATCATTTCCCAAGACTACTGAGGTCAAATGAGATATGCGTGAAGCCATTTTGTAACCTGTTAAGTGATATATAGCTACTAGATAACCTCGATGTTATTAACCCCTCATAGGATAGCCACTACACCACATGTTGCTACATTAATTAAGAGTCCTTTCATGACCTGAGTAAGTATGGCTTTCAGAAGCTCTTTTAAAGCTCCTCAAAATCTCTTAACCATGTGATGGAGAGGCTCCAGCCATCACTAGGAAAACCTGTTTTGCATATGCTTTATATCTAAGTCAGCACCATAGGAAGCTTCACAGCTATTCATTTATTTGGTAGACGTTTGTTGTGCTCCTGCTGTATGCCAGGCATTGGGTTTGGGGGCTGAGGATGATATGTTAAAGGTGACAGCCTCTGGCCTCATGGGATTATATCCCTGTGAAGGAGACCAGAAAGTAATGCACTCTTACAGAACCTTAAAATAAGTACTAGATTTCTTTGGTTTTCAAGTCAGCCAGGCAGGAATCTTTACCCTTTGTGACAGGGCCTTCCAAAATGAGACAAACGAAGCCTTTCTTACAGCTGTACTTTCCCATTTATAGATCAATTTTGCTCCAAAAAAAAAAAGCTAATAGATAAGGTGTTTAAGAAAGATTATCACAAAGACAAACATCACCATGAGTGGAATCCCTGAAGCTTTCTACTTCTAATTTCCACTGTAAGTAGTAACTTAACTTTCGCCATTCTCTCTCCCTTGCTGCCAAGTTTTGCACTCAATGAAAATGCTTTCCTTGCCCCCTCCGATAACCAGCAGAGGGCGCACAAGCCTCTTGTTGGAGCCTTTCATTCCAGAATTTGCTCATTTATACAGCAAGAAGATTTAAATTGAGTTAAGCCTTTCAAAACAAGAA
>NW_017732448.1:188215-201551 GCF_001890085.2 Hipposideros armiger | reverse complement strand
GACATCCTCCACAACTAGACTGAAGAACAAAAGGACAGCAACTTGTCTGTTCCCCTTCCCAGATTCCCCAACACTTTTCCCTCCCCCAATTCCCCAACAAAATCTTAAAAAAAATAAAAAGATATGGTGGCTGAATGGATAAGAAAACAAGACCCTTCCTTATGCCTATTACAGGAGACGCACTTCAGATAGAAAGACACACAGAAACTGAAAGTAAAGGGATGGAGAAAAAAACATTTCATGAAAATGGAAACAAACAAAAAAGCTCGAGTAACAATACTTATACCAGACAAAATGGACTTTAAAACAAGGGCTATCACAAGAGACAAAGAGGACCCAGTGATCCCACTTCTGGGAAATGTGCATTCATATGTTCATTGCAGCATTATTAACAATAGCCAAGATAGGAAGGCATCCTGGGTGTCCATGAATAGATACAGAAGAGGTAGTACTTATGTATAGTGGAACGTTACTTAGCCATAAAAAGAAGGAAATCTTTCCATCTGCAGCACCATGGATGGATCTAGAGGGTACTGTGCTGAGTGGAGTAAGTCAGACAGAGAAAGCAAATATATGATTTCATTTGTATGTGGAATCTAAAAAACAAAATAAACAAACAAACAGAACAGAAACAAACTCATACATACAGAGAACATTTTGATGGTTGCCAGTTTCGGAGGGATGTTGTGAGTGGTGGGTGAAAAAGGGGAAGGGATTAAGAAGTACAAATTGAAAAAAAAAAAAAGTACAAATTGGTCGTCACAATTTATCATGGGGATGTAAATTATAGCATAAGGAATATAGTCAATAATACTGTAATAAATATGCGTGGTGTCAGATGGGCATTATATTTATCGGGGTGATCACTTCATAGGTCATATAAATATCTAATCACTATGTTGTACACCTGAAATTAATATAATATTGTATGTCAACTGTAATTGAAAAATAAAACAATTATTTTAAATGACACTTTTTTTCAAGTTTGAAACCTCTAGAAGAGCATTATTAATCTCTGTCTACAAAACGCATTGATAGAGTGTCAAGAATAGGTGTAAGTACTGGATAGAGGAATATAAGGCAAACATGATCTTTGACCTCCTGGAGCTTACAGTCAAGATGGACACAAACAAACAGAGGTCAGCCTTAACACGTTACTGTGATGTAGATGGGAAAACAGAAGAGAATCTAGACTAGTTTTGTAGGGTTGGCAAAGGCTTCCTGAAGGAAGTGATGCCTAAGATGAAGTTTCAAGGGAAAGTAAGATTTATCTGTGAAAAAAGGAGGGAAACAAGTTCTGGGCAGAGAGAAGAGCATGTACTAAATGCCAGGAGGTGGAAGGGACAATACAAAGGAAGCTGCAGTGTCCCACTCATATCCCCTTCTCTGGGTCAGCACACCCAGCCCTCAACTCCTATGAGTGTTGGCTGCTAGGGGCTCACAACTTCCCCCTTCTCAGGAGACTAGCTCTTAGCTGATAGGAGTCCCCTCATCTGGAAAGTTATAGGCCATTGCTCCCTCCCTCACCCCCAGGGTTAGCCCACAGCCAATGATTGACCGATACAGGTATTCAAAAGACTGGTGCTCTTGCCAAAAATGTGTGTGTGGGGTGGGGGGTGGGGGGGATACTTGTCAATGAAGTTGATGCTCCAAGAGCCTTCTCCTAGTGAATCAGGCAAAGGCTAGGTGTTCCGTGAGGCTATGTCCTTGCTCAGCTTCCTCCTCCCTTCATAAGCAGTTTTCCCTGGAGAGCACTCCCTCAATAAATTACATGGTTCCCAAACCCTTGACCTGCGTCTAAGGAACCTAAGCTAAGACAGCGACAAAGAGAAAATTATTGAGATTGAACTCACTCTGTGCACTTGGTTCAAATTGGATTCCCATTCATTAGCAGGTTAAGGCTTTATCTACTTCAGTTACTCCCATTTTCAATGAAAATTCTTATGTGATATATTCACTTAGATTTCTGATTATTAGGATCAGAGTTAATAAAACAGCCCTGGCTTAAATTTGTAAATAAGGACACCAAGACCCAATAAGGCATGATATTTGAGTAAAACCTGCCCGAGCCTTGGTCTCTTTGAAAAGTGGGAATAATAATCTATGATCTCTCTACTTTATCAGGTACAACTAGACTAAAACATATCTCAAAAATATTTAATGTCCTTTGACCTCCCGGGATATGTGGATAGGAATGGCCTAGATCACAACCACCAATATTCTAAGTTCTGGCACTGCACACTTCTCCCATCAAATGAAAAAGAGTCTGCTTTCTGGTTATGACTCAGTCTCTTACAAATCTGATTAGCATGAATTAGTGACCAGAGCAGCCATGGACAAATTAAGTTTCTAAACCTTCAAGACCAGACACTGAACTAGGACACTAACACTCTCTGAGACTAACCTGAAATAGTCTCATGTAAAATCTGGCCTTTGTCCGCTAGAGATCAGGGTGAATGACCTACCATAGTGGAGCAGGATGGGACCTGGACCTTGAAGCATGAGTAGAAAGAACTCTAAGACCCACTGTGAAGCAAAGAAGAGGAAAACCTCCCCCACCAATGCAATGTGCTTTTTTGTTTCTTGCTCCCAGGCAATATGTATAATCCATTAATTAAGGATAATTAGTGTCCTTTAGAAAATGCAACTGTAATTATAGACATTTAAGTGCACTTAGTGCATTGGAGAAGAATCAATTGTTTCACAGTTCACAGAGGGTCCTGCTGGCTGGAAGGCAAACTCAGCACCCTCAGTAACTTAATCACCCTTAGACATGTATGGGTCTTAAGGAAACCTGGATCCTGGGGGACTGTGAGGTACCCACAGTGGAGAATGGAATATTCAACCTTCAATGTAATGTAAAACCCCACCAATTCACAGACTAGGTGAGCTGGATGCCAAAGTCCCCTGAGGGGGAACCTGTTCTCTCCCTTGCCTTTGGGCTCACAGGCACCTGGTAAGTGCCTGGCACCTGGCACAAGGGATATGAACAGGCAGTCAGACTATACGGCCCTGCCCTCCTCAGATTATGGTCTGTTGGGCAAGGATGGGCAATAAATCAATCAAGCAAAACAATTCAGTTGAAAAGGGTCATATAGGGAACTGCATGGGTATGCTTTCTGGGAGAAAGTGACTTTGAACCTGAGACTTAGAGGATAAATAGAGTAAGCAAAGCATATGTTGCAGGCAGAAGGTGAAGGGAGGGGGAACTATATTTCAGGGGCAACACAACAATGACCCCGGAGGAGAGGAAGCACAGCTCTTTAAAGAACAAGCAGTTTCATTTGGCTGGTGTGCAAGGTTTAGCTTCTTTGGGTTGTTGAGTCTACTGTGTGAGTGAAATAAGTCATTTAGATTTACCAAAGCCCTTTGCTCTCTGGCCACATTGAGCCACTCCATACTTCTTCCTAAAAAGCCTTTGATGATTCTTCATTGCTCATGGATTAATTCCAGACCCCTTAGCATGGTACCCAGGGCCTTTCCCAACGGTCCCACCTAACTCCATCCCCCACTTTCAGCCTTCACCCATACATCCCTGACACTTAGGGCGTGTTCAGTAAATATTTGTTAAATGGAAGAATGATGGATTGCTTTTGGACTTCTATCTCCATAGTCCACAAGTATGCCTCTAGGCCTTCATGTTTGCTTGTGTTGACCTACCTCCCTTGATCACACTAGCCCTCTGATCCACCAGGATGCTCTCACTTTCCCTTTGCTAAGTCAGCCCAGAAGTTTGTCCTCTGTGAAGCTGCTTCCCTTGGCAGAGCTGATAGATCCTCCTCTGGGTTCTCTGGGCTCTTTTTACATGCAGTTGGCTTTTGTTATTTGCAGTAGTACATTCTGTAAGTCACCAAGAATACTAAACCTTTGCCACTGACGTAAATACAGGTTGAGTTTCCCGTGAGCCTCTGGTCGCAACATCTTCATCCAGTGACCAACATATAACCTTCTTTTACATGTGTTTCTATTTAAAGACACCTTATTTAATATATATTGCTTATTCATTAACATTGAACTCACACAACCAACAGCACTATAACTTATGCTTAAATGGAGCTTATGTAACACATGTATTTTCCCCGTAAGGCACATTGCAGCCTTTGTAAACGAAAGAACACTAGACAGCACTGCAGCGCTATGCTTTGGGACCATTTTAAGCAGCTGAATCACCAACAAAAAGCACAAAAATGAGAAAAATGTGGCACTCAATAGACTATGAAAAGGACACTTATTTACAGTAGGACAGCTGAAACCAGAAGGAGAGAGTTGCCTTGTTCAACCTCAGCTAAGAATGTGCATGTGAGTGTCAGGCAACTCCAAGTTTTCATTACTCTGTACATGTTCCGGAATGACCACAAAAGCACTGCAAGTATTGATTTTGGGCTTACAAATAAATTTTAGTGAACAGGCAAATCCACAAATATAAAATCTATAAATAATGAGAATCAAATATATTTTTATTATAGCATTTATTATTCTGAATTGAAATTAGTAATTCTTTTGGTTTCCTGGACTCAATTCCAATACGTGTGTGTGTGTGTGTGTGTGTTGGGGGGGGAGGGGCTTCCCCACATCAACAACAAGCAATGCTTTGGACACCAGCTGGGCATTCTACAATTCAACTCAATTCTGACACTACCCAGAGATAGCATCAAATTCCACAGGTTGAGGGCTAAGTCTTATCATGTTGCCCTAGACCCCATCCACTTCAGATGCCAGTTGCAAGCCCAGGTTGTCACCTATACTTCCAATGGCCTGGCTACAAATCAGAGGTTTCCATGATGCCCTCCTCGAGTCTGACAAATTTGCTAGAGCAGATCACAGAACTCAGAGAAATATTTTACGTACTAGATTACCTGTTTATTATAAAGAATATAACTCAGGAATAGCCAGACAGAAGAAATGCACAGGGCCAGACATGGGGAGAGAAGCTGGAGTTTACATGACTTTTCTAAGCACACCATTCTCCCAGCACCTCTTTGAGTTCATCAACCCGAAAGCTCTCTGAACCCCATCCTTTTGGGTTTTTATGGAGACTTCTTACATAGACCCCCTTGGTTAAATTCTTGGCCATTGGCAATTGAATTCAATTTTCAGCCCCTCTCCCCTCCCTGGAGGTGGTAAGGGGAGGACTGAAAGTTCAGACCCTATAATCATGTGGTTGGGTTCCTCTGGCAACAGCTTACCTAAGGACTTCCCAAAAGTAACTCATTAACATAACAAAAACACCTTTATCCTGTTATCACAGGGAATTCTAAGGGTTTTAGGACCTGTGAACCAGGAACTATGGACAAAGACCAAATGTATGTGAATGACCAAATATATATTTCTTTTTTTTTTTTAATTGAGGAATTGGGGGAGGGGGACAGACAAGTTGCTGTCTTTTTGTTCTTCAGTCTAGTTGTGCAAATATATATTTCGTATAAAGCACAATATTACAGTAATTTATGTGTCTTTCTCTTCCACTAGAGTCTAGTGACTACACTGTAAACTTTGTGAGGAGTTAGCATACAGTGAGCAATAAGAACAACTAACATGGAGATCTCGCTATGAGGTTTTTTTGTATGCATTTTCTCATTCAATTCTCACAAGAATTCTCCGAATTATATACTATGGGGGTGCCAAAAAAATGTATGCAAGTGGACACTTCGGTCAACGTTGCTCAAGCAGTAGTTCGCCGTATTCAGAAGTGTCTGGACGCTAGTGGTAACCACTTTGAGCACCTCTTGTAATTGCAGAAGTCAAATGTGACCTGTAATCATCTTTTGTTATTGATATATATTGAGTATTACAATTTTATTTTATAACAGTTTTCCTTTCTTAAAATGTGTATACATTTTTTTGGCACCCTCTGTATTATTCCTATTTTACAGATGGGTAAACCAAGGGTTAGTGATGATACTAATACTTACCTGTGGTAACATAGTAAATAGTGAAGGCAGGATTTACACACAGCCTGAGTCAAAAACCCCCATGCTTAATTGCTAGACTATCCTGCCTATGAATTTAAGCCCTTGTGGAGAAATGTCTAGAAAGGAAATACAAGATCTTCAGCATACCTGGCTGGTCAACCTCTGGGAGGGGCAGTAAATCCAATTGGAGAGTGAAAGAGGATTGGCTCTAGGAGGAAGCAGAGCTGACCGCAGGAGCTTTTATGCGTGGTCCCCTGGAATACTGAATTCACTCATTGGTTTGAGAAGACAAATGGTCAAGGCAATTATCTGAAAAGAAAGGTTTTCTGCTTAAAAGTAAAACAAGAAACGTATCTACTTAGCTATGGTAAGGCAATTATACAGATTGGACCCATTTGCTTGAAGGCAGCGGCATGGAGATTTGCAGGGGCCTACGTGGAGGCTTGACAGCACTGGTGTGACAAGGCTGGTACCAAGACAGGAAAGTTAGGGGCCCAGAGGGAAGACATGACCTTGGGGTATGGGGGTCTTTCAAATAGCAGCAGCCTGGCACCTGGTCATGTCAACAGTGACAAGATCATGCTTCAGCCACCCGGGATCTAGAAAGCCATGTGTAGCATGAGAGAAGCCCCTCCAGGGAAGATGCCAATGATCATCCCTGCGGGCCAGAGCTCTAGCTGTGGCGTTCTCTGCCATCATCTGGCTGCCAGTGAGCCCAGGTTGCTGACCCTTGAGGAAATGGCTTAGGGAATGAAGGACTATAAAGAAAAATGTAACCTCAGGTCCAGGGACATCCACAACTCCTCTGGCCAGAGAGGAGCTCCTTCTGTCTCTCAGGGAACTGAAACTCAAAGCCCTGTTTGTGGCTTAAGTATTCTGATTCTGAACATAACTGCACTTACCGTATTTCCCCATTGTATAAGACGCACCCTTTTCGAAACATTTGAGGTCTAAAAACTGGGTACATCTTATACAGTGGTTGTAAGGGTTTTTTTTACTTGCATTGCCTGCTTTTTTCGCGCTTGTTTTTGCGCTCGTACAACCACTGTGTAAGACGCACCCAGTTTTTAGACCCCAAATCTTTCAGAAAAGGGTGCGTCTTATACATGGGGAAATGCGGTAGTTCTCAAAACACACTGTCAACATTCACATTGTGAGCTGCTCATAGACCTCCATTTGAGGTCCACCATGGTCACAGGAGACTAGGGAAGCCAGCTTAGAATGTCTGTGGCTGGAAGGAGACCCTGGACTATCTCCAGTGAGAGCAGTTTCCATACTTCAGAGCAAGTTGTCAGATGTTTCCAGGAACAGAAAGGCCAAGACTCTAGAGGAGCTGCGACGACCAATGCCTGTACACACATTCTTCCTGCCAGAGGGGGTGCTTGGCCTTTGTCTCAATACCCCAGGAAGATGAATAAAGAACACGCTCCACAGTGGGGTTTTTTTTCATGGCCCCACATGCCTGGCACTGCTTTGATGATTTTATCTTAGGGAAGACCAACCTCCCCATCACTGGGATTTCTAAAATAACTGACCCTTTCCAAAGACCACTGTTCCACTTTCCCTCTCGTTCTGAGCAGCCATCTAAGGATAGTGACAGTCTTAGCACAGGCCCAGCACTGTGGGTAATGTTTTTACTTAAATTCTCCTTTGACCACAATTTATATGATTCAGGTCTGATCTAATTACTCCAAGGCTGTGGCCTATGGGCTTGTGATCATTTGTACAATGGGAATGGGTCTGGTCAAAATGATGGAGCGAATGAAATTTGTCTCCATTAGCCCCACACCGCCCAGCTCTTTTCCTTCTCTAGATCCTTCCTGTTCTTCAGCGGCTGCTGGCTGAGCCTTCTCTTGCTCTCACACAGGTTCCTTTGCCTGTTATGGGTGCTTTACCCTTGGGACTTTCATTGTTAGGAAACAGGATGTGAATGTGTAACCTAAATAAAACTTGTAGCCAGCCTCCACCAATATTACCTTAAAATGAAATTTTAAAAAAACCTGACTCCAGAAATATTGAAAAGCAACACAGGAATTTTCTGAGGTGTCCCAAGGCAGCAGTGTGTTATATTGTACAATATGGAGAAAGATTTCCTAAAAATTCCCTTTTTGAGTTTCCGTCTGCAGTCCTATCCCTCACAACAGCAGATTTTTCTCCTCTCTCTTCCTTTTTCTCCTGACAAAACTTTTCTGCCCGAAGTACCCAGCTGTCACTCACCCCTCATGGCACAGCCCCCCTTACCGTTATGTTTTTTTCTTGCCTCCTGGATATTCCTCCCTCTGCATCCCCAGTTTCTAGGCGTCTTCAGTGTTGCATTTTCACCCATTTCCCCGCTTGTCACACTAAAAGCCTGGTAGTAAAGCAACGGAAAGAAAAGTTCTGAGGTGATAAGGAAAGTAATACGTCATAAATAAGAGGAATGGGTCCCAGCAATGGTGTTACTTGGCTAAGATGCTTCTTCTCTTGTGTGTGTGTTGGTGAGATGCATGCACAATGTTTTGTCTCACTCAAAATCCACGGCTCTTTGGAGCTGTGTTGGCATTTCAGATAGATGAGTGGAACAGAGATTTCTTTTTAGGAAACTTACTATCTTTAAACTCATCCAGTAAGTATGTTGCTTCTAAGGCTTCAAGCTAGTTTGCAGATGTTAGTTCAGAACTTGGCTCCTGACTACTGTTCTAGCATTACCACTAGCTACTTGCCAATGTTTCCTCCACTTTAACCTTACTTGATTACTAGCATCCTTTTTAACGTATCATGCCATTTTATTTCAGAATACTCTCAATCCCTCCCTTCCCTGTACTGTGTTCTCTATAATAATTGCCAGCCACTTCTCTGATTTCCCACTAGATTGTAAACTCCCAGCTCCTAACGAGGAATCTAACAGATAGAGCTCTTAAAAATATTTCTTGTATGGATGAATGAAAGAATTAATGAATAAATGAAGAGTTATAAAAAGATTATAGTATATTCTAAGGTTTGGTCAAAAAATTTTAAAAATCACTATTGTGAAAATTACTTCTACAAGTAAACCAGTACACTGAATGACTTCTTTTTTCAGTCTAAGGATTTATATCTGTCTTTAATTCTGGAAAATTCTCAGTTTATTATCTCTTCCCCATTTTAACTTTTCTCACCACTTGAAACACCAGTTTTGCACATCTTGGAGCATCATAATCTATCATCTAGGATTTTATTTTCATTTTTCTATGTATCTTGTTTTATTGCATTCAGAGTAGTTTATTGCATATTCAAGGTAGATTATGCTATGCTACACAACAAATAAACTCAGAAAGCAGAAAAAAGTTTGTTTTTTGCCTTTGTCACAATTTGAGGCAGGTTGGGGGGGCTCTTGAACAGTTCTGCTCCAAGATATGACTTTCATCTTGTGATGTTGCCCTCATCATCATGTGGTCTTTATGATATCCAAACAAGGAAATGATCATCCAGGTTGTTTTGTGACCAGGCCTAAAAATGATGCACTATACTTTCACTCACATTCCAATCACATGACCCTTATCTCACTTCAAAGGCATCCAGGAAATATGGTTTTTGTTACGTGCCCAGGAAAAGGAAAGGGAATTGGTGAATATCTAGCAAATCTCTACCACATTTATTTAGTTCTCTTTTCCAATATGCTGATTTTCTTTTACCTTATCTAGTCTACTGTTTATCACATCTACTAAGTTTTTTAGCCAATTTTTTTCCAATAATTTTTACTTCTTTTTTAGATATCCCTTTTTCCAATTTAATAACCTGTTGTGATTTTGAATATGCTACTTCTTTAGTTATCTCTTTGAAGATTCTAAACAAACTTGTTTTAAATGCCTTGGCTAGTTACACCATTATTTCTGTTTCCTTAGGTGTGATTTTTTTCTGTTTCTTGGGTCTGCCAACCAGCTTTCATGATTATGGATGTCATTACGTGCTTTGTAATCTTTGTATGAAAGCTGATCAGGCATGGGAATCTTTTCCCATGCTTGCTCCTCCCGAGTGAATGATTTCATCATTGCCTCAGCCCAGCGCTCTGAGATGCACAGCTCTGAACTAAGTCTTTGTATAAGTATTTGGGCATTTTGATCAATGATATATAGCCTATCCACTTGATTCAACATTTAATTGATTATATATAGTGTTGGGCCATATTTAGGCCAGGAGCAGAAACCTTCTTATCCTAAAAGCCTTCTTGTCTTGCTTTGTACTTTGTACCTGCTGGCTTGTGTTTGTCTCCTAGGGGCTTATGATGAGCGGATCTGGGCAGTCCAGACGGTGGCCTGGGTGCCAGGATGTGGAACCGGATGGCTTGGTCATAACCTGAAACCCTTTGTCGCAAGAGACAAAGCAAGGAAGAAGCCCCTGAAGCACTGAAGGGGGAACAGCCTCGTGTACCCCTTCCTATAAAACTCCATACCCCTTTTTGCTTGGGGAGGTTATGATCTTTTCTAGCCTGACCTCCCGCAGCTCAAAAACGCCAAATAAATTCTAATAGACCAATTTTGATCTCCCGTGACTCTTTGGCCGTGTTTAACATATAGCACCTTTTTTTGGATGCTATACATAGGCCCAATTTCTGTTTCTATTCAAGAAGCACTGCTTCCCATCACTCCAAACAGAAAGGCTTTAAAAATTTAGCTGGAGCTATCTTTGTCCCGGGCCACTGGTAGATACCTTTGGCTTGGCTCAGGCTTCAAGCACGTAGCTGGAGTCTAATTCCTATCCACTCCCAGAATGCTCTTAGGCACTTGTCTCACCAAATGACTGAAGAGCCGCCCTCCAGACCTTCTAGCTGACCCCAGCTTTACTTGGCTCCAGCTCCTTTTTTGTGAAGCCTTCCCCTATCTTTCAAACAATTAAATGTGCCTTCTTCTGTGTTGCCCAGCACACATTGCATCACGGTTATTTGTATATAGCTTTATTTTCTTAACTAGACTGTAAGTACTTTGAGGGTAGAGACTAAGCCTTATCTATCATGCTGCCCCAGTGCCTAGCACGATGGCTGCAGATTAAAGCACTAAATATTGGTAAAATTTGATTTGAGAGGTTTTAGGGCCTCTTGAGAAATTCCGTTTTTATTGTAACCTAGGAATGAGTCTCCAGTGATATAGTATGTTGTTTGTGGAAGATAATTTACAGTCATAACCAAAAGGCATGTATTTGGACTCTGTAAATGATGTCCTGATCTGCCTGTTTGTGTGCTAACTTTTTCAAGGCCTTTTAGATGCTCTCATTTTGCTCCTTTGAAGATATAATTGCTTCTTGGTTCCATATTTCTACTGCTCATTACACTGTTCCATACCATTTCATTCTGAAAATAAAACAAAATAGGATATTTAAAATTAATGATGTGGGGATAGCTTTTTTGCTTTCCCTCTACCTCTAGGCAGAATTAGGAAATGGCTTGAACACCAGCCATTCTTTTTATCAGAAGCATCTGGGTTTCATTAGAATAAGAAAAAAATCACTGATTACAAGGTGAGAGGCCCAAGGCCTCCTTTACAAAGGATGCTGGGATGTTTATCTACTCCTATCACCTCTTTCCCAAATCTGGCAGGCTTGTGGCCACTATTTCTGTTTCAAAACAAGTTGGAGTCATCCTCACTGGTTTTGGAATTTGGAGATTCCTAGTATAAGGCTTTCCTCATCTGACTTCATTTTCAAAGACTCAGAAAATAAACAGTTTCTTGGGTGACACAAGATCCTATGTGGCAGAGCTCTTTATGTTTTGCAACTGTCCCAGTTTTTGAAGAAACTATAGTATCAGTGGAGTCTACTGGTCATGTTTTCTAACTTATAAAGGTGGTTGAAGGTTTGTCCCTTGCTCCCCAAGTACCATAACTAATGTGGACAGAAAAGGGGCCACAGGTTAAACCTGACAAGCTCAGGAGATTGAAAATAACCACATTAAGATGGCGTGAACATAAAAACTTTCATAACCAAGTGGGCTGTGGTGGGAAGTCACATCTTCAGTTTCCTCATTAAGTTAATCTGTGCCTTTTCAGTGGGCCTGATGTCTTTCTGTGCCTAAAATAACATCTTTAATCCTTTTTCCAGACCAGAGCAGAAAACTGCAAAATTCCTCATTATTATGCTTATCTCCTGATTAACATCTCTAAGTGCTGTAAAGAGCAAACTGGTAGCTATCCTGCACACACCTGTGTGGGAGGAGTACCTGTTTCTCCAACATACTTTTATCCAATCCCAAACACCCCCCGCCCTTTGCTTTCTCCCACCCCCTTAATCTATCACCAATGGATTCCATGTAACCTTCCTCCTTTGATTTTATGTATAAAATAAACTGCAAACTGCCATTTTGCGGAGTATTTTCTCAATCCGTTGAGATTTTGCTCTCCGGCAATTGGCAGTTTGGCTCAAAAACTCTTATAAGTTTTTTCTTAGGCTGGATATTTTTTGTCAACATTACGTTAAGATGGAATTTGCAAAGACATACAATGAATGGAGCCACCATCGTAGGAGATGGAACATTCAGTGAGAGGTGTTACAAAAGTAGTAATTATAATAATATTAGTATTGGGTATTTTGGGTTTTATTTTTGTGGGGTTTTAAAAGAAATTTTATTGGGAAACTGTATTTTTTCCAGGACTCATCAGCTCCAAGTCAAGTAGCTGTCTTCAATCTAGTGGTGGAGGGCACAGCTCCTTGGCCCATGTGGGAATTGAACTGGCAACCCTGGTGCCATGAGCCTGCGTTCTAACCACCTGAGCTAACCAGCTGCCCCCAAGTATTTGGTTTTGATTGTGACTTTATATATCAGGCCCTTTGCTTATTTTACTTCATTTGGATATGTATGTGTTGAAGGAATGTTATTAAAGATCTTTCTGTTTTTTTAAGCTTGGTTCTCTCTTCCGTCCCATCTGACTGATACAGGAAATCTGACTTCCTCCTCTTGTGATCACCTCTTTCTTTGAAAACTTGTAAGATTAGGGGAAACTGGAATAGGCTCTCTAAACTCACATGCTTATGTGTTATAGTACATGTACATTTTAAATCAGCAATTGCTGAAAATGCAACTCACATTGGCCTAAACATTAAAGGGAATTTATGACATGCCTAAAAAGACTACAAATGCCAGGCTTCAGTCAAGGCTTTATTCAGGAACTTGGGTTGACATGAGGACCCAGTTGCTTTTGCTTTCTTCTCTCTGCCTTCCGCAACATGTATTTCCTCCAGTGGCCACAAGATGGCTGCAAGTATCTTTGAGGGCTAAGTATTTCCTTGTTCATATCCACAAGAAAGAGAATGTCCCTCCAGTAGTTTCTAAGGAAGAGGGAAGTCGTTTTCCCAGAATCTTCCAGGAAACGTGTCTTTGATGGACCTGAACTAGGTCATATGTTCATCCCCAGTCGTGGTGTCAAGGGAAGGTGGGACCTACTGATTGCCTTAAGTCAGTCAAAACCCATTCTTGG
>NW_017732448.1:176442-187811 GCF_001890085.2 Hipposideros armiger | reverse complement strand
CTGATAAGTAGGTGGTATTACAGGAATCAGAGATTCAAGATATTGGCCATCTTCTCATCTTTAGTATCAGTAACTATGAAAGAGGCATCAGCAGACCAATATTAATACTCACCAGCTTTATGACAATAACTCAGTCATTTAACTTTTCTGTTCCTTCATTTCTTCATTTGTAAAATGGAGAAATAGGATCATAATAACCTTTTTGCTTATTTTGTTTGGAAGAAAGAGGAACCGTTCCTGTTCTTTGTCCCATGTTTTAGTCTCGGCCCATAAAAGTGGGCACTACCGCCCTCATTCCTACCCCCTCTGGCCTCCCTCTCTTTCTCCTTATTAACTTCTCCTAAAGGAAGGAGGAATTCCAAATTTGATTGGTCAGCCACCTGTCATTCGTTGAGTTACACTAGAAGGCAGAGTTATGTATGAAAGTGATGAAAGTCAGAACTCATATTAGGCACAGCCCCCTGTTTCACTTACTTTCCTATTGCTGTGGGTAATGCTGTGGCTAAGTAGACCAGCTGGAAGCTGTCTTGGCACAATCAGACATCCTACCCCATCACTTCTTGTAGTAAAATTGGTTCTGGGATCTAGTTAACTCCGTAGCCACAGGCCCTCCCTAAGAGTGCCGCTCTTAAATTTGGACACAATTTTGGAGAGAGAATCCCTCACTTTGACTTGGGCTCACCACTCCCAATTCATTGGGTTTTTGTCCTGCCAACTTTAATCAAACACTAGTACTCTTTCTCATTTGGCTATTCTTTGTGTGTGGACTCCTTTGGAAGGAGCCCAGGTGAACACTTGGGGATGAAAAAAGAGAGAGGTAAAAAGGTAGAGAGAGACACTGAGGCCTACCTTATCCCAGTTTCCTGCTGAGTTGTACAGATGGAATAAAAATTATGTATATGGGGCCGGCCGAGTGGCTCAGTTGGTTAAGAGCTCGCTCAAGAGTTTGAGCTCTGAGCAATAGCAGTTCGAGTCCCGGCCTGAGCTGAGCAGCCGCTGAGCTGCCAACAGGTGGCAAGATGGCTCAGCTAATAAAAAAAAAATTATGTATATGGAAGTATCTGAGAAATTAAAACTGAACACAAATGCAAGGTGGTACTAGCCTCCTGATAGATAATGTGAACAATGATGTTCTGTCCTGGGAATTAGCCTTGTACAGATGTCAGTTCTGTAAAGGAGCATTCTGATGCCAGACACCAGAACCTTGACTGTTAGCTGGGAGATTTTCTCCTTACAGATGTGGCTTGAATAAAAGTGTATAATGATATAAGATGTAGGCACTGTTCAGAAGTTGACTGATGTTCCCAACTTGGAGGAACAATTAGTAGCAGATCCTCTCATCTTCCCCTTCTTTGAGAAAACATATCTTTGTGCTCAGTCTATTTCTTTACAATGTGCCTTGAATTTCAGAGTCTCCTGGGACTTTGGTCTCTCCACAAAAGGCTCTACTACCTTGAAAGAGATCTTGTTTTAACTCTGCCTTTCTCTTGAGCTACTGATCACTCTTCTTTTCACTTCCCTTTACTATCCACCCACATATTTCTTAGCTCCAGAATGACTGTCATGCTCATGGCTGTACTAAGTTGCTCTCTCTAATGTCACCAATGATGTCATAATCACACATTTAAATTCTAAGGTATCTTAGTTCCCACCCCCCTTGATGCTCCTGTTATTGTTGCTCACCATTTCTTTCAAAATTATTTAATATTTCAGCTTATTTTCCAAAGCGCATCCATAATTTCACTATAATGCAGCCATATATACACATAGTAGGTTTGCAAACTTGCCACCATGTGCTTACATTGGCAGCACTGTACAAACAGCTCAGTAAGGTTTCATAACCTTAGTATATCAGTGTCTCACAGCTGTGTTCCTGTCGACATGTGGTGGTGTCTTGCTGAGTGGCATTCATTATTGTTGTTGTGTGGTTTTGTGGCTGTCACGAGAATGTCTGAGTATGAATTAGAGCAACAAACAAGCATTAATTTTTTAGTCATGTAAGTTCAAGTTTATGGGGATAATGCCATAAAGAAAACAGCACTGTGCAAATAGACTAAATGTTTTTCTGAGGTGAGAGAACACATCACTGATGAAGAGAGGCCAGGACGGCCAGTAACGAGCAGAACTGATGAAAACATTGCAAATATTTGTCAAATTGTGTGTCAAAATTGTTGGCTGACTGTGAGAAACATAGCAGACTAAGTAAACATCAATAGAGAAACAGTTAGGGAAATCTTAACTGAAAATCTTGGCATGAGAAAGCTGTGTGCAAAAATGGTTCTGAAAGAGCTCACCGATGAACAAAAGCAAAGGAGAGTTGAAGTTTGCTAAGAACTTTTGGAGAGGCAAGACGATGTTTTAGGCCATTATCACTGATGATGAAACATGGGTGTAGCAATATGACCCTGAAACAAAGCGTCAAAGTGTACAATGGAAGTCAGCCTATTCTCCACAACCAAGAAAGTTCCCTCAATCCACATCAAGAGTCAAAACGATGTTGCCAACCTTTTTTTATATCAGAGGGATTATTCATTATGAATTTGTAGCAACTGGACAAACAGTTAACCAAGTTTACTATTTGGAATTGCTGAAAAGGCTGTGTGAAAAAGTTAGATTGCCTGAACTTTTCGCCAACAATTCATGGCTCTTGCATCACCATAATGCACCAGCTCACACAGTGCTGTCTGTGAGGGAGTTTTTAGCTGGTAAACAAATAACTATATTGGAACACCCTCCCTAGTCACCTGAACTGGCCCCCAATGACTTCTTTCTTTACCTGAAGACAAAGGAAACATTGAAAGGAAGGCATTTTGGTGACATTCAGGACACCAAGGGTAACATGACAACAGCTCTGATGGCCATTCCAGAAAGAGTTCCAAAATTGCTTTGAAGGGTGAACTAGGTGCTGGCGTCGGTGCATAGCTTCCCAAGGGAAATACTTTAAAGGTGACCATAGTGATAGTCAGCAATTAAGTATGTAGCACTTCTTCTAGGATGAGTTCTTGAACTTAATTCTCAGACCTGTATACTGGGGGTGCCAAAAAAATGTATACAAGTGGACACTGGTTGGCATTGCTCAAGCAGTAGTTTGCCATAATCAGAAGTGTCTGGGGCCGGTGGAGTGGCTCGCTGGTTGAGTTGGCTTGGGGGTGTGAACTCTGAGCAGCAGGGCCGCCAGCTCGTATCCCAGTGACGCTGCACCCTCTACAGCTAAGAAGGTGAACAACAGCTTGACCTGGAGCTGGGCTGCCGTGAGTCGCGGGCGACAGCATAGGCTGCAGTGGTGCTGCAGTGGGCTGCCGTGAGCTACCATGAGTGGCCGGCAGCCAGCGTGAGCTGCCGTGAGTGGCCATCCAATGGCTAGCAACCAATCTGCCTCAGTCGGGAAGAGCACAATGATCACAATACCAACATGGGCCAGTGAAGTGACATCGTCCATAACTAGACTGAAGAACAAAAGGACAGCAACTTATCTGTTCCCCTTCCCCAATTCCCCAACGCTATTCCCTCCCCCCAATTCTCCAATAAAAAAAATTAAAAAAAAAAGAAGTGTCTGAATGCTGATGGTAGCCATTTTGAGCACCTCTTGTAATTGCAGAAGGCAAACATGACTTGTATTCATTTTTTGTTGTCAGTATATATTGAGTATTACAATTTTAATACAGTTTTCCTTCCTTATAGTGTGTATACTTCTTTTTGGCACCCTCTGTGTGTGTATGTGTATGTATGCATGTGTATTTATGTATATTATATATGTATGTTATATATAAATATATAACATATATATATATATATTTCTTCTAGTCTTTAGCCATATTAATAGTTTTATTTTTACAGAGTTGGATATAATGTACAAATAATTATTTGTTCTTTCATTTAATATTATTTATAGACACATCATATAAAAATAGAGTTCAAGGGGCCGGCCGAGTGGCGCGATGGTTAAGAACTGGCTTGGAATGCCAGAGGGCCCTGGTTCGGATCCCACATATGAGGGCCAGTGACACTGCCCTCCACAGCTAAGATGCTGAACAACAGCTCAACCTGGAACTGGGCTGCTGTGAGTCGCCAGCGACGCGTAGGCTGCAGCCCCTGTGGCAGTGGGTTGCCATGGGCTACCGTAAGTAGCCAGCAGCTAGCGTAAGTAGCCAGCAGCCAGCGTGAGCAGCCAGCAGCCGCCGTGAGCGGCCGTCCAGAAGCCGGCGACTGATCTGCCTCGCCCGGGAAGAGCGCAATGATCACAATACCAACATGGGCCAGTGAAGCGACGTCCTCCACAACTAGACTGAAGAACAAAATGAGAGCAACTTGTCTGTTCCCCTTCCCCCAATTCCCCAGCACTGTTCCCATCCCCCCAATTCCCCAATTAAAAAAAAAATCTAAAAAAAATAATAGAGTTTAAGAAGGCCAATAGATAAGGTATATCTCCTATATTTAACAGATGAGAAAACTAAGGTCTGTTGGACATGCCTGATGGAAAGCAGTGGCCAGAACAGCCCATACCCAAATGTCGCCTTGGCTGTAGGATCCACAGAAGTTTTTCTCCAAATATGGAGAAAGCACTGGGTGTTTGTTAAAATATAATGTCCAGGACACTGCCACATCACTGAATCAGCCTCTTTGTTGCAAGTTTAACAAATACCTAGGTGATTCTTAAGTATGCCAACACTTGAGAACCACTGTTTTGGAGAATTTAAGTCATAGAAGACATACAGACAAATGTTCAGCGCTACCAACTAGGGCTTCTGAGCTGGCCTAGACTACCACAGACTGTGCCAAGACCATAGTTGAATGAGCAGCCAAATGCTTGTCTAAGCAGAAAACACTTTCAGGCCTGTGCTACCACAGCAAAACCAGCAGAAATCACTGTGTTTGTTCATAAGACTTTGTATAAGTAAATCATATGGATTTTGGGTTTTGAGCTATGGGAGAAAAGAGGGAAGGAAGAAATAGCCTAAGAAAGTTTTGAGGTAGCTATTAACACCATTGGAGAAACATGTTAACCCAGTGCAGTGGCATTAAAAATCACAAATTCCTCCTGACATACTCGTATATGCCCTATATCTAGTAGGGTATAAAAGTTGCATGCCTACTAAAATTACTGCCATCTATGACTCCATTTTGGCCATGACCTTTATTAGAACTTTCTTTTGGCATATCCTGTATGTGTGTATGTGTGTGTGTGTGACTGGGAGAGGATGT
This sequence comes from Hipposideros armiger, assembly GCF_001890085.2. NCBI lineage: Eukaryota > Metazoa > Chordata > Mammalia > Chiroptera > Hipposideridae > Hipposideros > Hipposideros armiger. Next base: position 182,609 of record NW_017732448.1, on the reverse strand, counting down.
GAATGTTGGAGAGAGAGGTGGGAGACGGAGGTGACAGTAAACTATGAGCACTCCCATAAATTAGACTGGTGTTTTATGAACTGCTGGTTGTGATATATAATATTAGTGGGTTTTAAATAAATTTAGTGACCAGTATTTTTAAATGGAGTGGAAAGGAATGAAATGGAGAATAGAATAAAATAGACCACTATGTGTTACCAATAGTAAACGGGGTGTGTGTGTGTGTGTGTGTGTGTGTGTGTGTGTGTGTGTGTGTGTGTGTTTATAATGGACCAAAATGTAAAATCTCTTCATTTCAATAGCAGTCAAAACATTTGAAAGCAGCTGGGTTGGAAAAAACCCATGTTGTTAGAAGACTAATGAAGTTTAGAAAGTTTGAATCCTTAGCCAAAGGTGACTATTAATTTCAGGCCTCTTTACTACCAGTCCAAGGCTTTTTCCCCCTAACATTTTGACGTAGCATATACTTCCCTTTGTGTGCAGAGTCCTCATGTGCTTTCATTTCTAATGAATGAATGAATATTAGATCAATATAACATTATTTGTTTTACTATTTCTCTACTATTGAGTATTTCATTTTTAGCTATTATAAATAATCCTGCTGTATTTTTTATAATTATAGGTTTGTTCTTCTTATGAATTACTTGTATGGGATATATGGGATAGGTTTTCTGATGTGATCATTTTTACAGTTCTTACTCAAAAACAAAACAAAACAAAACAAAACAAAAAAAAAAACCAATTTACACTTCCACCAGCAATCATTTCCCATGAATCTCACTAGTACTGAATTTTATCATTTGTCCTTATATTTACTTATCATATATGTGTTAAATGGCCCTTTATAATTGCTTTCATTTGGATTTCTTTACTTACTTTTGAGTTTAGAGTGTCAAATGTTGGTTTATGTTGGCTTTTCTGATGTATTAACTGCCTATGTGTGTCCTGGACTATGTCTCCACTGGGAACCTGGTTTCAATGATTCAATATATATTAACCATTAAATTTTAAATAAGCAGTCATATTTATAGCTAACATTTTTCTTATTCTGTTACATTTCTTTTGGCTTTGGCTTTGTGGAGTTTCATTATTTTCAGTTTTACATTTTAATATAATTCTATCATTATTTTTCACTTTGAATTTCTTCCATGTTTTAAATCACATAAGGAAATAATTTTCTAGTGGTTAAAAAAAGCATTCTATTTCATTTTTTGTAATATGATTTTTAATTCTGATATACATGCATAAAATGAAAAATTCTCTCACTTTTGTGGAATGTGAGTGTGTAAGTCAAGAACAGAGTTGTTATAAGCCTTTTTGCTCTTCAAAATTGGTACTTCTCAATGAGTGTCCTGGACCAGCAACATCACATCACCTAGGAGTTTGTTAGAAATGTAAATTCTCAGGCCCCATTCCATACCTACTGAATCAGAAACTCTGGGTGTGGGATCCCCTAGTAATCTATGTTTTAATAAGCCCTCCATGTGATTCCCATGCATGTTCAAATTTGAGAACCACTATTCTAAATCAATCCTAAGGCCTTTTTATTTGGGTACAAACTCAGCCACAATTACACTTGCTTCTAACTTTTAATTAATTGGTAGTAGAAATCATCTGCCTTTACTAGGCAATTCCCTTGGAGCCCACAGAGCATCATTTATTCCGTTTATCAAAATGTTTAACTACAATGTCCTTTCTACCCCTATCCCTTATTAGTGTAGCCAATTATATGCCTATGCTTACAATTTGCAGTTTTGCTTATACCCACCCTCCACTCAACACCCCCACTACTACTTTATAGTCTTTAAGGTTTGTGTGAAGTTATTCTTCCAGTCACCCTCCTGAGTTATTAGCTCTAAGATATTATGTGTATTTTTGTCTTTGCCTGTGGAGAATTTCTCAGCTATGCCTTCTGATTATTTTCAGCTCTCCTGGATCTATGCCTAGTGGCTTCATTGCTGATATTTTCCCTTTTTCCAAGGTCAGTTTTCAAGCACCCTTCAATAATAAATATAAGATTGGCAAAGGATAACATTCTTAAAATATTGTTTTGAAATATCAGAGGAAATTTCAGAATTTTTCAGGAAAAAAAAGAGGAAATACCAATGTTGGTAACTAAGAGTGTCATTAGGTATACAGGAGGACTTTCAAGGGGCAGGATACTGATGGTGTCACAGGAAGTGATCCAGGTTATGGTCCTACGTCTGAATACCCACAAAGTGCATTTTATCAGTTCACTGAAGTTGAAGAGGCTCTCAAGAAGCTAACCAATAAGAAACTAACCAATCAAACTACCAACACTATTTGGGACACTTCTAGGACCCTCCTTTCTCTGTTCTAGTTCATCACCAATTATCCTTATCTGTGAAGGCTTGCTTTATTTAGTAGACCATTCTGCTCTGCCTGGCCAAGCATGTGCCACTCTCCATAACTCAACTGGCCTCTACAATCTCAGATGAATGCAATAGAATAGGAGCTATATACCTATCAGAGCCAGCACCAGTTCTATCACTGGATAGAATATCACTGGATAGCAATAAAAAGGGTTTTACCCAGAGAGAGCTTCCAGAAACAAGCAACTACATTAAGAATGTCCCACAGTGCATCACAAGCATTGACTGGGAGAGCATGATGATGTCTCACAACTGCCTTGCAGGGCAGAGGGTGTTTGAGAATGTTTAACCAGACTTGGATCTTAGGTAGGACAAGCATACTCATATTCCATGCCTCTAGCCATCGATGAAGTTAAGTTGCAAACATCTCAATGCTTTTCACAGAAACAGCCCAGGCCTTTTGTCACCTTTTCCCAACTTGCTGCTATTCTAATCCCCTCAAAGACAATGGCTCAGACTCCACTCCAGACTTGCCCATGCCAGACTTCCTCAGGCAGGATCTCACTCTCATATGGTCCCTTGGGACCACACAAGAAGGTGCCTCACATGTCTTCCCAGGAGAGCTCCAGGAGATTGCAGACTTCAGGATAAAACAGGTAACAAAAGACAAAGGTGGATATTTCATAATGATAAAGGGGACAATACAAGAAGACATAACATATCAACATATATGATCCCAATCAGGGAGCACCAAAATATTTATAGCAACTAGTAACAGAACTAAAAGGAGAAACTGACAAAAATGCAATTATAGTAGGGGACCTAAATATTCCATTGACAGCTATGGATAAATCATCCAAGCAGATAATCAATAAGGAAATAACAGCCTTAAATGGCAGATTAGACCAAATGGACATAATTAACATTTACAGAGCCTTTCATCCCAGAATATTAGACTATAAATTATTTTCTAGTACACATGGAACATTTTCAAGGATAGACCATATGCTAAGACATAAAACTAGCCTCAGTAAATTTAATAAGATTGAAATCATATGAAGCATTTTCTCCCACCATAATGCTTTGAAATTGGAGATCAACTGCAAAAAAAAAGCAGGATAAACCCACAAATACATGGAGATTAAGTAACATGCTACTAAAAAATGACACGGTCAAAGAAAAAATAAAAGGAGAGATCAAAAGATACATAAAAACAAACGAGAATGAAAATACATCATATCAAAATTATTGGGATGCAGCAAAAGCTGTAATAAGAAGAAAATTTATATCATTACAGGCCTATCTCAAGAAACAAACAAAAAATTCAAAAGAAACAACCTAACATTACATCTTAAAGAACTAGAAAAAGAAGAACAAATGAAACCCAAAGTCAGCAGAAGAAAGGAAATAATTAAAATTAGAGCCAAATTAAATGAGAGATCAAAAAGACAATAGAAAAAATTAATGCAACAAAGATCTGGTTCTTTGAAAAGATTAGTAAAATTGATAAACCCTTTGCTAGACTCACTGAGGAAAAAAGAGAAAAAACACAAACAAAATCAGAAATGAAAGAGGAGAAGTCACAACAGATACCACAGAAATACAAAGGATCATATAAGAATACTATGAATGACTATATGCCACCAAATTCAATAACCTAGAAGAAATGGACAAGTTCTTTGAAACATATAACCTTCCTAGACTGAATCATGAATAGACCAAAATCTAAATAGACCAATCAACAGTAAGGAAATTGAAACAATCGCTGAAAACCTTCCAAAAAGCAAAAGTACAGGACCAGGTTACCTAACTAGTGAATTCTACCAAACATTCAAACAGGATCTAACACCTGTCCTACTCAAACTCTTTCAAAAATTTAATAAGAGGCAATACTTCCTAACTCATTTTATGAGACCAACATTACCCTGATACCAAAACCTGGTAAGGGTAACACACAAAAAAGAAAACTACAGACCAATATCTCTGATGAATACAGATGTAAAAATCCTAAACAAAATACTAGCAAATCAAATACAAGAATATATTAAAAAGATTATACACCATGATCAAGTGGAGTGCATTCAAGGGGCATCAGATGGTTCAACATACTCAAATCCATCAATGTGATACACCACATAAACAAAATAAATCATATGCTTATATCAATAGATGCAGAAAAAGCATTTGACAAGCTACAACATACATTTATGATTAAAACACTTAATAAAATGGGTATAAAAGGAAAGTACCTTAACATAAAGAAAGCCTGCATATGACAAACCCTCAACTAATATCATACTTAATGGTGAAAAACAGGAAGCTTTTCCTCTAAGATCAGGAGCAACACAGGGATGTTTCCTGTCACCACTGTTAATCAACATAGTATTGGAAGTCCTAGCATGAGAAATCAGGCAAGACAAGGAAATAAAAGACATCCAAATTTGGAATGAAAAAGTTAAATTGTCACTTTTTTCAGGTAACATGATCCTTTATATAGAAAACTCTAAAGACTCCACCATAAAACTATTAGAAACAATAAACAAATATAGTGAAGTTGGAGAATGCAAAACCAATGTACAAAAGTCTTTTGCATTCCTATATACTAAAAATGAAATGTCAGAAAAAAATTTTTTTAAAAACCACAATTCCTTTTGCAGTTGCAACCAAAAGAATAAAATACTTAGGACTATACTTAACAAAGGATGTGAAGAACTTATACACTGAAAACTATAAGACATTATTAAAAGAAATTGAGTAAGACACAAAGAAATGAAAAGACATTTCATATTCATGGATTGGAAGAATCAACATAGTTAAAATAGCTATATTACCAAAGCAATATACAGATTTAATGCAATCACTATCAAAATCCCAATGGCATTTTATAAAGAAATAGAACAAAAAATCATCAGATTTGTATGGAATCACAAAAGACCCCAAATAGCCAAAGCAATCCTAAGAAAAAAGAACAAGGCTAGAGGTTTCACACTCTTTGACTTCAATTTATACTACAAAATGACAATAGTCAAAACAGCATGGTATTGTCAGAAAAACAGACACACAGACCACTGGAACAGAATTGAGAACCCAAAAATAAACCCACATATGTATGGGCAGATAATTTTTGACAAAGGAGCCAAAAACATACAATTGAGAGGAAAAAAACAAAGCCTCTTCAATAAATGGTGCTGGGAAAATTGGAAAGCCACATGCAAAAGAATGAAACTAGACTGTTACCTGTCACCATATACCAAATTTAACTCAAAATTTATCAAAGACCTAAACATAAGATCTGAAGAAAAAAACTGCATAGAAGAAAGCATTGGTACTAAACTTATGGACCTTCAAAGAGGATTATGAATTTGATCTCAAAGGCAAGGGAAGTAAAAGCAAAAATAAATGAATGGGATTATATCAAACTGAAAAGCTTCTGCACAGTAAAAGAAACCAAAAACAAAAGAAAGAGGCAACCAACCAAATGAGGGAAGACATTTGCAAACACCTTCGATAAGGGGCTAATATCCAAAATATATAAAGAACTCATACAATTCAACAACAAACAAACAAAACACAAACAAGCAAACAATTCAATTTAAAAGGAGGCAGAGGACCTGAACAAACTCTTTTCCCAGAAGACATAAAAACAGCTAAATATATATATGAAAAAGTGCTCAACTTCACTAGCTATTAAGGAAATGCAATTCAAGGGCCGGCCGAGTGGCGCGATGGTTAAGAACTCGCTTGGAATGCCAGAGGGCCCCGGTTCGGATCCCACATATGAGGGCCAGTGACACTGCCCTCTACAGCTAAGATGCTGAACAACGGCTCAACCTG
>NW_017732448.1:172905-176325 GCF_001890085.2 Hipposideros armiger | reverse complement strand
GGGAAGAGCGCAATGATGGTGCCAACTTGGGCCAGTGAAGCAACGTCCTCCACAACTAGACTGAAGAACAAAACAACAGCAACTTGTCTGTCCCCCTTCCCCCAACTCCCCAGCAATGTTCCCATCCCCCCAATTCACCAATAAAAATCTTTAAAAAAAAAAAAAGGAAATGCAATTCAAAACCACAATGAGATACCATCTCGCACCTGTTATAATGGCAACTGTCACTAAGACAGGTAATAACAATTTTTGGAGAGGCTGTGGAGAAAAAGGAACACTCATACACTGCTGATGGGAATGTAAATTGGTACAGCCACTATGGAAAACAGTATGGAGTTTCCTCAAAAAAATTAAGAATTACCATACTCATATGACCCAGCAATCCCTCTCCTGGGTATCTACCCCAAAAATCTGAAAACATTCATGTAAAGATATATGTACACCAATGTTCACAGCAGCATTATTTATGGTGGCTAAGACATGGAAACAACCAAAGTGTCCTTCGATAGATGATTGGATAAAGAAGATGTGGTATATATACACAATGGAATACTACCCTGCCATAAGAAAAGACGAAATAGTGCCATTTGTGACAACATGAGTGGATCTTGAAATTATCAAGCTAAGCAAAATAAGTCAGACAGAAAAATTCAAGAATTATATGATTTCACTCATATGTGGGATATAAAACTGAAAGCAACAAATGAACAAGACAAACAGACAAACTAAAAAACCTCATAGAAACAAACAACTGTTTAGTGGTTACTGGGTAAGGGGGGAGGTGGGGTGGTAAGACGAAAGGAGAACTGACTCTGGATGGTGAACACACAATGCAATATATAGATAATCTATTATATAAACGTATACTTGAAACCTATATAATTTTACTTACCAATGTCACCTCAATAAATTTAAGATTTTTCTTAAAAGGAGGAATACCTTAGCTGTGGAGGATACCCCAGAGGAATGAGGGGTCCTAACCCCATTCCAAGCTCCCCAGCCCAGAGTTTCAGGATGAGGGAAAGACGTTCCCACAAATGGTGGAAGTGAAAACCAGAAAAATTGTGGCTGAGTGAGACCGAGGGCTGCTGGAATCCCAGGTGTTCCTTTTAAAGAGCCCATGCATCAACTTACTCACTGACGTACTTGCTTGCTCTGAGCTCCAGCACTGGGCCCCAGCTTGAAAGGTGCCAGGGACATACAAGGAGGAACTGAGATGACTGGCTGCAGAGAGAGGGCTGGAGGGGCAACTTTCTCCCAGACGCGAACAGAATGCATTGTTTCTTTGTTGAGCCCTCCCCGCTCCAAGCATACAGACACAGGTGCTGCCATAGCTGAGTCTCCATCAGCCTGGTTAACACCATTCATCTGCCCCACCCTGGTGATTCTCTGAGACACCACTCCACCCAGCTTTTTGGCCCACCCAAGCTGCTTCCAATAGCTTTTCCATACACACAGCCGATCTTGGTTCATGCTGTGGACTTTCCTAATGTCTTTCAACGGTTCACAAACCCCAAGCAAACAGCATCTGGCCTCAATGTGCCCTGTACCTCTTGCTGAGCTGTCTCAAGCCTGGCACTAGTAGCAGCCAGCCTCAGCTCACTGCTTGACCTCTTGAGGCACCTCTGAGCCCAGCGTGGGTGGCTGCCATCTGTGGATTGCTTTGTGGCTCATGCCTGACGGCCCTGGGCAGTGCACAGGCTATGCCTGAACTTGGCCTGTTGCAGGGACCTTCTCAGGAGGCCCTGGAGCTGACATGTTCAGGGGCCAGCTTCAGACCTAGCTGGAGTGTCATCCAGTATCTCCAAGGATGACATAACAAAGGGATCTTTTAAGTCACATCGAGTGTACTAACATTCACATCAAGGGGTACCAGAAGGTGAAGAGAGAGATCAAGAAATTGAAAGCCTACTTGAAGAAATAATGACAGAAAACTTTCCAAATCTGGTGAAGGAAATGGCTATCATGCCCAGGAAGCACAGAGTCCCAAACAAAATTAACCCAAACAGGCCCACACCAAGACATACCATAATTAAAATGCCAAAGGTTAAAGACAAAGAAAGAATCTTAAAAGCAGCAAGGGAAAAGCAGTTAGTTACCTACAAGGGAGCTCCCATAAGTCTGTCAGCTCATTTCTCAACAAAACTTTGCAGGCCAAAAGGGATTGGCATGAAGACCTATAACCAAGGTTATTCTACCCAGCAAAGGTATCGTTTAGAATTGAAGTATAGGTAAAGAGCTTCCCAGACAAGAAAAAGCTAAAGAAGTTCATCACCACCAAACCAGTATTACAAGGAAACTTAGAGGGACTCCTTTAAGATGAAAAAAATACAAAAATATGAATAATAAAGTGGCAATAACTACATATCTAGCAACAATTACTTTAAATGTAAATGGATTAAATGCTTTAATCAAAAGATGCAGTGACTGAATGGATAAGAAAACAAGACCCTTACATATACTACCTACAAGAGACTTACTTCAGATCAGAAGACACACACAAACTGAAAGTTAAGGGATGGAAAAAGATATTTCATGAAAATTAAAATGAAAAAAAGAAAAGAAAAGAAAGACAAAGCTGAGGTAGCAAAACTTAAATAAAACAAAATAGACTTTAAAACAAAGGCTATAACAGGAGACAAAGAAGGACCCAGTAATCTCAGTTCTGGGTATTTATCTGAAGAAACCCAAAATGCTACTTCGAGGAGATCTGTGCGCCCATATGTTCACTGCTACATTGTTTACAATGGCAAAGATATGGAGGCAGCCTGGGTGTCCATCGATGCACAAATGGATAGGAGTAGGTGGTACATATATGCAATGGAATATTGCGCAGCTATGAAAGGGAATGGGTTCTCACCATCTGCGGTGGCATGAATGGACCTAAAGGGTATTGTGCTGAGTGGAATATGTCAGACAAAGACAGATACAATGTGATTTCACTCATATGTGGAATCTAAAGAACAAAATAAACAAAACAGAAACAAACTCACTGATACAGAGGACATTTTGATGGCTGTCAGATGGGAGGGGGGTTGGGGGACTGGGTAAAAAGGGGGAGGGGATTAAGTACAAATTTGTAGTTACCAAGTTGTCATGGGGATGTAGGGTATAGAATAAGGAATATAGTCAATAATATGGTAATACCTATGTATAATGCCAGGTTGGTACTAGACTAGTCAGGTGGACCACTTCTTTTTTTTTTTTTTAGATTTTTATTTTTATTTTTTTATTGGGGAATTGGGAGTATGGGAACAGTGCTGGGGAATTGGGGGAAGGGGAACAGACAAGTTGCTGTCGTTTTTTGTGTCGTTTTTTGTTCTTCAGTCTAGTTGTGGAGGACGTTGCTTCACTAGCCCAAGTTGGCACCATCATTGCGCTCTTCCCGGGTGAGGCAGATCAGTCGCCGGCTTCTGGATG
>NW_017732448.1:168638-172734 GCF_001890085.2 Hipposideros armiger | reverse complement strand
GTACCGGGGCCCTCTGGTGTCCCAAGCCAGCTCTTAACTATTGCGCCACTCGGCCGGCCCTGGACCACTTCTTAAATTACATAAATGTCTAACCACTATGCTGTACACCCTAAATTAATATAAAATAATATTGAATGTCAACTGTAATTGAAAAATTAAAAAGTCAGGTGAAGGGGAATAAGAGGTTCAAATTTCGAGGTACAAAACAAATAAGTTATGGAAATGTAATGTGCAGATAGAAAATATAGTCAATAATATTGTGATAGCATGGTATGGTGTCAGATGGTTGCTGGACTTATGGTGATCACTTCTTTAGGTATATAAATGTTGAATAACTCTGATGTACACCTGAAACTAATATAATATTGTATGTTAGGTATATTTTAATAAAAATTAAAAAAATAAACTCTTATAATCCCACTTTCTGCAAATAGGAAATGAAGATAATTTTTAAAAAAAAACACCAAACAATTAAAACTCCAACTAGTTTTTAGTCAATGGTTTTCATTAGGGAAGTTGGTACTACATTGTCCAGCTTCACAATTTGAATATGGGACTGAAGTAAGTATCATGCTTTAGAAAGCACTGGCAATTATGAACTTCTGTGAACATTTGTGTGAATCTTTTTCTACACTGATAGCCACCAAAATCTAGTATAAAACCAAGCAACTCAAAATTAGACATCCAAATTAAGTTTTTCACAAATTTCAAAATAATAATTTTCATGTTTCAAAAATAATAAAGCACTCTTGTTAAAAATACTAGTAGTAAAACATAGGTTTTAAAGGATATTTTTATCTTTTACTTTTATTGTCAAAAATTCTATTTTATATACATTTATAAAATATACAGAATATTTTGTTATAGGTAATGTATACACTTTATATATAAATAAATATATATTTGTTGTATAAATTGTTTAGTACATTCTCAAACACTTTTTACTATTAGGCATGCACAATAAAAAATATATAAATCCACTGGTTTAAACTATTTTTATTGGGATCCTCTCTTACTAGCAGCCAAATATCCTCAGATTTTGCTTTAGTTAGAAATGCCTGTTTCATACACTTTTTAAAAAATTAATAGACTCTATTTTTAAGAGCAGTTTTGTTTGTTTGTTTGTTTGTTTGTTTGTTTGTTTGTTTGTTTGTTTGTTTTAGCTGAGCCATCCTGCCACCTGTTGGTAGCTCAACGGCAACTCAGCTCGGGCCAGGAATCAAACCGGCGACCCTGTTGCTCAAAGCTCGCACTCTTGAGCGAGTTCTTAACCAACTGAGCCACTTGGCTGGCAAGAAGTTTTAGAATTACAGAAAATTGCACAGAAAATACAGAAAGTTCCATAGAACTCCTCTTCTCCCCTCAACTCCATACAGTTTTCCCTTTTATAATATCTTGCATTTCTGTAGTTTGTTACAATTGATGAGCCAGTATTGACACATTATTATTAACTAAAGTTCAAAGTTTACATTAAGGTTCACTCTTCGTGTGGTACATTCTATTAACTTTGATAAATGTATAACATGTATCCATCATCATAGTATCATACAGAATAGTTTCACTGCCCTGAAAACCCACTGTGTTCTGCCTATTCATCTCTCCATCCCTCCTAATCACTGGCAACCACTGATCTTTGTACTGCCTTTTCAAGATTGTCATATGGTATCATAAAGTATGTAGCCTTTTCAGATTGGCTTCCTTCATTTAGTAAATATGCAATTAAGTCTTGCCATGTCTTTTTGAGTCTTGGTAGTTCATTTCTTTTTAGCTGATTTTTTTCATCACTGAGCAATATTTCATTGTCTGGATATACCAGGTTGTTTATGTATCCATCTATTGGAAGACGTCCTGGTTGCTTCTAAGTTTTGGCAATTATAAGTAAAGCTGCTATAAACATTTGTGTGCATGCCTTTGTGTGGACATGTTTTTAACCCCTTGTTAAATACCAAAGAGCATGAGCTGGATAATATGGTGAGAGTATGTTTAGTTTTTTAATAAACTGCCAAAGTATCTTAAAAGTAGCTATATCATTTGGCATTTCCACCAGCAATGAATGTGAATGAGAGTTCCTGTTGCTCACATCCTCTCCAACATTTGGTGTTTTCAGTGTTTTGGATTCCAGCCAGTCTAATAGATATGTAGTGGTATCTTATTGTTGTTTTAATTTGCAGTTTCCTAATTATGTGTGCTGTTAAACATCTTTTCATATCCTATTTGCCATCTGTATATCTTCATTGCTAACGTGTCTGTTCAGATCTTTTGCCCATTTTTTAATTAGGTTGTTTTCTTATGTTTTAATTTTAAGAATTATTTGTACATTTTGAATAACAGTCCATAATCAAATATGTGTTTTGCAAATGCTTTCTCCCAGTCTATGACTCGTGTTTTTATTTTCATAACAGCGTGTTTCACAGAGCAAACATTTTAAATTTTTATGAAGTTCCACTTATCAATTTTTTCTTTCATGGATAATGCTTTTGTTGTATCTATAAAGTCATTGCTAAACCCAAATTCACCTAGATTTTCTCCTATGTTATCTTCTAGGAGTTTTATGCTTTGCATTTTACATTTAGGTCTATGGTCCATTTGAGTTAATTTTTTGTGAAGGGTGTAAGGTCGGTGTTAGAATTCAATTTTTTTTCTTTAGTGTGGATGTCTAGTTGCTCCAGCACCATGTTAAAACAACTATCCCTTCTCTAGTGTATTGCCTTTGTTCCTTGTCAAAGATCAGTCGACAATATTTGTGGGGGTGTATTTCTGGGCTCTCTATTCTGTTTCATTGATTTATTTGTCTATTCTTTTGCCAATACCACACTGTCTTGATTACTTAGTTTTATAGTAAGTCTTGAAATTGTGTAGTGTACCTCTGACTTTGTTCTTCTCCTTCAATATTGTGTTGGCTCTTCTGGTTTTTTTGCCATCCCATATAAAACTTAGAATCAGATTGTTGATAGCACACATACAGTTTTTGAAATTCACAATAATTGACACAGAGGTATGAAAAAGGTAATCTATTTACCCATTCATAGATGAGCTGAGTGAGGCCCTGGATACTTAGAGATTTTCCCAGTACCATCTGAGACTCAAATCCAGGTCTTTTGCTGCCAAGTCCCCTACATTTTCCTCTCTACTTATGTCTAGATAGCAGGATCAAATATGTGTATGTAGTGGCTTCAGAATGAGCTGATAGTGTATGTATACCTGGCCTGTGTGCAAAATAGTACACAGTATTTATCAGAGACACAAGTCTACTGAGCAACAGCCTATTTACAAAGTTACCAACAGTGTAGAGAGACTGGGAAACTAACAGCTTGTGGTGTTCAGAGTACTGGGAGTGAGGAAGTTGGCAGCCCTACATGCCAGAAATGAGAGTGGTCAAGCTGTTAGGATGTGGCTGCCTGAACCTTCCTTCAAAAACCAGACTTGGCTCACAGGAACTATCAGCAAAACACTGAGAGACCAAATAAGCTGTCTGAACTGAAACACAGCTAGCCCTTGATCTTAAATTCCTGGCTATTTCACAAGTACATCTTTAAAGTCAAGTGGGAAGTTATTCTCTTCTATCATATGACACACTTCCCAAACCAAGTCTAAAAATTATTTTTTTTCTATGTTTAACTTATTAGAAAAATAATACTGGTTTTAGAAAACAATTCAAAAGTACAGAAAACTCTAAGAAGAAAAACAAAATCACATATACTGTATTTTGCCATGTATAATGCACACCCGTGTTTTTGGCCTAAACTTTCAGGGAAAAAAAAACTTTCATTTTAATTATTTAATTCAAATTTTTATTTGTTTATGTTTAGATACTTGTGTTTTTGTATTATAAATGAATGTTAGCATTTATTTTTTAACATGTTATGGTACAAGAAATGTTATGTAACAAATAATTACAAAACACAAGAACAGATACAAGGTACAAGAAATGTTATGTACCGGTAACAAATTTATGATATTGACGCATCATAGAAGGCCAAGACCTCTTTGTCATTGCAGGTTCATTGTAAATTCAACAAACCTGATTAGTGTATTCCAGGGTATTATTTTGCATACGGATATCATTATTATTATCATTTTGGGGGGGGGATTGGGG
>NW_017732448.1:143406-168483 GCF_001890085.2 Hipposideros armiger | reverse complement strand
CCGGCTTCTGGACGGCCGCTCACTGCAGCTGCTGGCCGCTCATGCTGGCTGCTGGCTACACACGATAGCCCATGGCAACCCACTGCCATAGGGGCTGCAGCCTATGCCATTGCCTCACAGCTGCCCAGCTCCAGGTTGAGCTGTTGTTCTGCATCTTAGCTGTAGAGAGCAGTGTCAATGGCCCTCATATATTGATCCGAACCGGGGCCCTCTGGCGTCCCAAGCCAGCTCTTAACCATCGTGCCACTCGGCCGGCCCACGGATATCATTATTGATTTCTAGAGTTACACTTTCAACTCATAAGCATAAATAAAAGAATTAAAAACATTTAATACAGACATGGAATTAGTACTACCCATATATAATGTGTATCCTTATTTTTCCCTCACAAATTTGGGCAAAAAAGTGAGCATTATACATGGCAAAATATGGTATTTATGATAAAAGTTCCCAGAAAACTGGGAATAGAAGGAAGCTTTATCAATCTAATGAAAGCCATCTATGAAAAAATCTACAGCTAATATCAAATTTTCTGAACTCAACACTTTCCCACTAAGATTGGGAACTAGGCAAGGATGTCTGCTCTCACCACTCTATTCGATACTGGACTAGAGGCCCTAACCAGTGCAAAGAGGCAAGAAGAAAGAAAAGACATAACATTGGAAAAGAAGAAGTAAAACATTCTCTATTTGCAGACATGATTGTTTATGTAGAAAGTTCTAAGGAATCTAAACAAACAAAAAACTCCTAGAATTAAAGTATAAGCTTAGCAAGATCTCAGGATACAAGATTAGCATATAAAAATCAATTGTATGTCTATGTACTAGCAGCAAATAATTGGGAACTTTTTTAATCCATCCAACTGTCAAAAATAAATAAAATACTCAGGATTAAATCTAATAAGAGACATACAAAATATCTATGTTAAAACTATAAAACATGACTGAGAGAAATTAAAGACCTAAACAAATGGAGAGATATATCATGTTCATGGAGCAGAAATTCAGCAATGTTAACATGTCACTTCTCCCCATATTAATTTATAGAGTCAATGCAATCTCAGTGATAATACTAGCAGGCTGTCTTTTAAAGTTAGAAATCAACAAGTACACGTTAAAATTTATATGGGAATGCAAGAGTTCTAGTATGCCAGAACAATCTTAGAAAAGACAAACCTAGAAGACTTATACTATCTGACTTCAAGGCTTATAAAGGATAAGGGAAAAGGATAGGGAAAGGGATCAGTGGAACAGACCAATGGAACAGAGTCCAAAAAAGACCTCTACTTAAATAGCCAGTGAAAAGTTTGTTCACTAAATGGTGCTGGGACAACTAAATATACATATAGAAAAAAAGAGATAAACTTTGAAATACATCTTATACCATACACAAAAATTAATTTCATGCATATTATAAACCTAAATATAAGAGCTAAAACAATGACCTTTTTGGTGGAAAACACAGGATAATAACTTCATGATCTGGAGGTAAGCAGGTAGATAAGACACACAAGGAAATACCATTAAAGAAAAATATTGGCAGGTCGAGTGTTTCAGTTGGTTAAGAGTTGGCTTGGGAGCGCGAGCCCTGAGCAGCAGGGCCGCTGGTTCAGTTCCCACATGGGCCAGTGACGCTGTGCCCTGTACAGCTAAGATGGTGAACAACAGGTCGACCTGGAGCTGGACTGTGTGAGTGGCCGGTGATGGCGTAGGATGCAGCTCCTGTTGCAGTGGGCTGCGGTGAGCTACCATGAGTGGCCCGCAGCAGGGAAGAACCACCGTGAGCTGCAATGAGCGGCCGTCCAATGGCAAGTGACCACTGCTTCAGCCAGGAAGAGTGCAATGATGATAATAACAACATGGGTCAGTGAAGCAACATCCTCCACAACTAGACGGAAGAACAAAAGGACAGCAACTTGTCTGTTCCCCTTCCCTGATTCCCCAATTAAAAAAAAAAATCTTAAAAAAAAATGTTGGTAACTAAGACTTCATCAAACTGAAATAATTATGCTCATTAAAAGACGTTGTTAAGAAAATGAAAAAGCAAGCTACCTACTGGGGAATATATTAGCAAAGGACTTACATCTAGAATACCTACAATGGAATAAAAAAGTGTCAAACAAGAAAAAGACAAATACTGTGTGATTTCACTTATATGTGGAATCTAAAAAAAAAACCTCATAGAAAAAGACATCATATTTGTGGTCACCAGAGGCAGGGATGGGGAGTAGGGAAATTGGAGGAAGGTGGTCAAAAGTTACAAACTTCCAGTTATAAGACGAATAAGTTCTAGGGATGTAATGCACAACATAATGACCATAGTTAACACTGCTGTATGATATATTTAAAAGTTGTTAAGAGAGTAGATCCTAAGCGTTCTCATCACAAGGGAAAAAACAAACATTTTTTCTTTCTTTTTTTTTTTGTATCTGTACGAGATAATTGATGTTAACTAAACTTATCATGGTAATCATGTCACAATATATGTAAGTCATTATGCTGTACACCTTAAACTTAAACATCGCTATGTCAATTATATCTCAGTAAAACTGGGGGGAAATCAAACAACTCAATATTTTAAATAGGAAAAGACTAAAGCAGACGCTTTGCAAAGAAAAACATATAAGCCAATAAATGCATGAAAAAGAGCCCAACATCATCAGTCATCAGGGAATTGTACATTAAAGCCACAAGTAGACAACACTACATACCCACTAAGATGGCTACAATTGTACAGCTAAGATTTATGCATTTCAATATATGTAAATTTTACTTTAAAAAGAACTGTAAAAATCATATTATTTAACTGGGGTAAAGAGTGTCTATAGATAAAATAAGAATGGTGAAACCATTTCACCATTCTTATTTTGCTGCAGCTGGATGATGGTTAGTCACATGAGGGTTTATTATACGCTTCTGTTTATTGCTATGTATATGTTTTATACTTCCTGTAATAAAAAAATTTTAAAGTTATAGCCCTTGCTTTCTCAGACTATAGAAATCTGAGGAGGATGGCCAAGAGAATTGAATCATAAAAATAGTTTTTGGTCCAGGGCTACCTGTGACTGTATAAGGAAGTCTACCTACTTCTGGAATTCAGTTTTAGGAATCATACTCACCTCCAGATAAAACTCACATTCTTCAATATCAACTTAATCAATAATAAAGGTGATCATTTGCTCTTCATCTGCCTTACTCTCTGTCTTCTTTTTCAATTGGTTCAGAAATTAGTTGGGGGAAAAGAATGAAGTTGATTGCGCCTCTTTGGTTCCATAACAATGCTAGTGCTCCTGCCTCGTGGACGGGCCTTGCTATCGCCATAGGAGCTTCACCTTGTTGAGCCCATGCCTCCCAAAGTGGGGAAGGCTCTCTCCTCGGCAGTGTTGCTATTACTTATGAGGCTTCGCTAAAGAGTAGTTTTGTTTTCCCATTTTCTCTTAGCTCCCTCTATCCAAAGACGAGAGACTAACCCCCTTTGATCTGATCAGAGAACATTTGTGAGAACCTACACAGCATTATATTCACAGGCATCTTTCTCACCTGCCAATCAACCAGTGTCCTGGGGCCTTCTTACCTCTGGGTGAGTTCTTTACTGCTCTGGGCTCTTCTAGGGGCAGACAATAATCTTTTTGGTTTAGAATTTTAATCTAAATGTCCTAGGTCCTAGCCATCTGTCTTAAGGTCCTCTTGATAAATTCTCCTAGAGTCCACATTAGGTCCTTCTGCAAATAAGCCTCTAAATGGTCCATCCTATTAATAGAATGTCAGAATTCCTTAGCTGAGTATGTAGATGAGGCTTCCCGATGATAGAATTACAGATCTGTAAGAAACCGAGTGGACTTCTCTTCACGCAATAAACTTTGTTTAGAGAGCTTGGGTGACTTGTAAGGATCTATACCTGAAAGCAGTTTAGAACTAGAATTTGGCTGTCTTCATTCGCAGTCCAGAATTATAAGGCTTAGCTATAAAGATGTGCTGTTAAGAAGGATGTTTTGCTTTAAAGAAAGAAAAGAAATTTGATGCAAACTAGTTTAAGCCCCAAATAGAATTTATTGAAAGCATACTGAGGTAGTTTACAGAATCAAAGGAAAAATGTCTGGAATCAAGAAATGTACCGGATACCACAGGAATTAGAATTGTGGACTCAAATACCATTGACAGGCTGTTTCTCCTTTTATTTATTTTTTTATTTTTCTTTCAGTGTTAGTTCCTCAGAAATTTGATACTAATATTAAAGCCCTTGAGATTGCAGATGTGTTTTAAATTAGAGAGGATTCATGGTTATTCTGATAAGCTCATCAGAATTACATATATATATATATATATATATATATATATATAGTAATGCACAGATTTTTTTTTCTTTTTTCTTTTTTTAACTGACGAATATCATTGTTGGAAAATTCATTATTACAAACTATTGTAAAATGCAACATCTTGGCACTTAATGGTACATTTTTTCCTGAGGCAAGTTCTCACACTTGTCTGTCTGCCTTCCATTAATTTATTTATTAGATTCCTCTACTTCCAGCTTCAGATACACTACTACCCTCGAGTATCACTGCGTTTTGTTTACATCCCCACAAGCCAAGAAGCGTACATTGAACTTCACTTTTTGTTGTTTATATTACAAAAACAATAGGTATTTTTCCACATACATCCTGCCCCACCAACCTACTACTCTCTTTGGTGTGAGGAGGGTGCTGGGAAAGGCAGTCATGTCCAGCTTGCCCCACTCTTGCATGACTGTGTAGGAGTGTGTCTTGGGCCTGGAACATTTCCTTACATGGAGATAAGGAGCCCTTACAGCCTGTACCGGGCTTATCGTCTCGTTGGGGAGACTCTTTCCTCATTCTGGGCTGGATGTGTTCACTTTTGTCCTTCTTAAGTGTGTGCACGATGGCATTAGACTAACCCTGCTGCTATATTTGTTCCTGGTGGGAGAAAACAGTGTCCTTTACGTGAAGCACAAGAGGGATGCATGCAGATCATCTCCATGCATTGGCCGAGGGATGAGATTTGCGGGACACAGGGGACCAGTGCTCACTATGGAATCTAATCTTGCTCTGCCTCTTCTCTGTGCGAATGAAGTGTTGTCCTATCCAGTGCCTGTGCGAATTGTGTCTTTCTTGGGGACTCCAACATCTGCAAATCGGGTAGTGGGTTGACACCCAGGACTGCTGCTCCTGGTGGCAGGTATTGTATGCTCGTCGCTATCCTCCATGCAGTGGGACACCTGCCTTGAAGATGGGAACAGGTGTTGCTTGCTCAATGTGAAGCATGTTGAGAGTGTGTGGGAGATGCTCTCCCTCCATAACGCTTAAGAAACACTATATTAAGAATACATGTATTGTTTTGTTTTGTTTTTCTAAGATTTTTATTGGGGAATTGGGGGGGAGGGGAACAGACAAGTTGCTGTCCTTTTGTTCTTCAGTCTAGTTGTGGAGGACGTTGCCTCACTGGCCCAAGTTGGCACCATCGTTGCACTCTTTCCGGGCGAGGCAGATCAGTCACCGGCTTTTGGAGGGCCGCTCACGCTGGCTGCTGGCTACACATGGTAACCCATGGCAATCCACTGCAGCAGGGGCT
The DNA here is from genome assembly GCF_001890085.2 of Hipposideros armiger. NCBI lineage: Eukaryota > Metazoa > Chordata > Mammalia > Chiroptera > Hipposideridae > Hipposideros > Hipposideros armiger. Next base: position 162,895 of record NW_017732448.1, on the reverse strand, counting down.
GCAGCCTATGCCTATGCCGGCGACTCAAGGCAGCCCAGCTCCAGGTTGAGCTGTTGTTCAGCATCTTAGCTGTAGAGGGCAGTGTCACTGGCCCTCATATGTGGGATCTGAACCGGGGCCCTCTGGCGTCCCAAGCCAGCTGTTAACCAACGCGCCGTCGGCCGGCCCAACATGTGTTGTTTTAATCCCTCACCATTCTCAGCCCATAACAGGTACCCAATACATGTTTGTTGAGCTGAGTTGGCCTGTAATAAACACTAGCTTGAAATCCTGTTGGGCAGCCCTAAAGAGCAGCAGCTGCACTCATCGAGTGGATTCTGTGGTACCTTCTCTAGGGACAGGTGAGATTGTTCCCTCACGTCAGCTCTGTGTCCCCAGAGACAAAGGAGGCTGGCCGGAGGCAGCCAGCCAATGGCCTGACCACTGCTGCTTCTCCTGGAGATGGAGCCACCAGCCTAAAGAGGACAAGGGCTGAGGTTCCCGAACCCCTCACCTCAGCTACATTTCCGTGACCAGCAGGACTGAGTTTCGTTACATTCTAGCCAAGCTCTGGTCTAGTAGTAGCTCACCTAGAAACTTGGCCCAGTGAGGCATATGTAATTAAGACGATAATGAAATCAATCCACGGCGGCTTTTCAGTACAGCCCTTACTTACTTAGCCAGTAGATGAAAACAGTGGGGGCTGACACATCTGGGGACAGAATGGAAGCAACAATTATTGACTGTTCCAGGCTGTCCTATACATGGTGCATTGAGAGAGAAGACACATGCCTTCCCCTTCTTAACTCTTTAGGTTTTGTTATGTGGATACATCAATGCTTATGCCCATACATCCCTAATTTTCTAACTCAAAGCCACCTTCCTTCTTCCACCATGATGCATGAGTTACCTGCTAGAACAAATCATGGAGTCCATATATAAATGTATTGCTAGAGGTTTGCATAGGAAGACCAGAAAAAGCTGTTTTCCCTGCTCAGTGCAGATGTCAGTCAGCACCCAAGCATTCAGAGAATGTGATGGAAATTGCATATACAGAAAAGTATGCTGTTAGTGTATTAGCTAGGGTGACCTATTCTTCTAGGCTGTTCAGAGAAATAACTGTCATTTGCAGTGTTTTCAGTCAACTGCTCTGTCATTTTGTGTAATTAGGGACTGCCATTTTCTTGAGGGTGGCCAAACATGCAGAGATTCAGGCTTTTCTCCCTGGTCCACCCTCCACCCCTGCCCCTGATAGAACAGCTCCATTTCTGAAGCCCTTCGAATGTTAATGGTCTTTGGGCAGGGTGAGTCATTGAGGCAGCAGCATCATGGAACATTCGGGAAGCCAAGCAGAGAGACAGGCACCGATGACATATGCAATCAGCTCTGTGGACAGAGGAAAGATGAGTGACAGAATTGTTTGCTGAATGTTTTATCTGTCTATCACCTGGTGCCAAATGCCCCTGTGAACATCTGGCCTCTAATTTTTTCACTGGAGAAGAGGCCCTAAGGACCGAAAGCTTATGTATTTTGACATGTCAGAGGAGAAAGCGATAAAGTAAAATTTTCCTGCCACACGGGGTGAAGGGAATTTAAATATGTAGTTGTTTTCAGCATTTGCTTTGTTCTAGCACTGCCCTTTTATCTACTGTTCCTAAAAATGACTTCATTTAGCCAAACTCTTCCCCTCCCACCTCCACCACAGGCGTTTTCAAAGCATGGGCCACATGGCTCCGCTTCATTAGCGTCTTTGTTTGTGTACCAGCATCATTGATGATATCATTTATAGCTCTGGGAGTTTGGTTTGTTCGTACTTTAACCATCATTAGGAACAAACAGCAAACAACTTCTCTCAGGAGCAAGGCTCATTCTCTGTGCTGACAGCCTAACAGGTGGAGCTCCTTCTAGATACTGTTTATACCTGATCCTTAAGCTTTTTCTTACATTAGTTCTGTTGTATTCTCCTGAGTTTAGACAACTAACCCCTTATGCTAGTGCAGAAAGAGCTGTTCTTGTTTATAAGATTCACAAACAGTATTCTTGTCACTGCCAGTACCCAGGAAGTCCCAGAGTTTTCATTTTTCATGCTTTTTAGCTGTATTGAGTTGCTTATGACAGAGACAATCTTATCTGCAGTATCCTGAGACGAGGTAAAGTCTTGATTCTCAACATTTTAATTTATATAGCTAAATTAAAAAAAAACATACACATTAAAAACGACCTCCTGTTATAGATCTGCTATCTAATAAATGATGGATTTTTAACAATAAAGATCAAACCCCTCTATTGCTAACATTTGAGAGATGGAATTAAGAACAATTCCAAATAGTGGTTACTGTCTCACGTGAATTTCCTGGGGTTTTATTGATCTGAACCCTGAGAGACCAACTTCAGAGGAATTACAGACTGTGGATATGGCATCAATGAATCAAGTCCTTCAGCTGATTCATTTTCCCAGTCACCCCAAGGTCACATTGCCTAGCAATCCATTGATTAACTGAATTGTCAATCCTTTTTACCAACTAACTCATTTTTGCTTTGTGTTTGATTGATTTCTTTGGCCATTGATAAAACAAAAATAATCTAAAACAGTAGATTCCATGAAACACACACAAACATAGCCAAAAACCTCACTTCCTATCTTTCCAGTGTATCTTTGATCATCTGTAAATGGTGGTGGAACACTTTGGTTGTGATCTGAACTATCCTATTAATAGGTGACCCAAAGGATTAGACATGTTTTTCTAGTCTGGTTCCTTAGGTACCATAATAATGACAGGAACAAGCCTTCTTTATGCCAACAGCCCACATCTGCTCGAACTCTTCCTTATGTGGTCCAAGCAAATCATTGTTCTGTGGATGATAGCCTGCAGGCCAAATATGAAAGTGGTCCTTAGGGAGAGCCTTCCCAGCCCCAGGGAAGAGCCCAGGAGGATACAGAACTCTCTCTCTCTGCAGTTTACCAATTGCTAGAGTAGCTCTCCTCCCCACGGAGAAGCTGGTGGTTAGGGACCAGTGATGTTTGTGTTCTCTGCCACAATGTCAGAGCCTTGACCTCTGGTGGGTATGATGTCTGCCACAGTTTGCAGGGTTGGCCTTATAAGGCTTGATTTTCTGAGGTTATCTGATTCATTCCCAGAGTTGATGTCTATAATTTAGCTAAGCTGTCAGCAGGCAAAGAGTAGCTTAGACCAGGAGTTAGCAAATTTTTCTGTAAAGGGCCAGACAGTAAATATTTTCAGCTTTGTGGGACATACAGTTTCTGTCACAACTATTCAATTCTGCCATGTAGCACCAAAATGGCTACAGACCATGAATAAGTGTAGATGTGTTACAATTAATTTTATTTATAAGAATAGGCAGTGGGCTGAATTTGGCCTATGAGACATAGTGCTCTACAGGAGTTGTCTCTAATTTTTTTGATTGTGTATGCTATCAGTTTAAACAAAACAAAATACAACATACAAACCCCAAACACTTTTAAATTCATACCCCCAGTATATATTTATTTATATTTGAATTATATACAAGGATACTCTAAAACATACCCATAAATAGAACTTTTAAAAATGAGATATAGATACAGTAATGTTTTGAAGTGTAATTTTAATTGTGATGACTTTATACTGTCATTACCTAAGATCTAAAAGTACAATATATACTGAGGGCTAGGCTTACAACAAATGAAAGTAGATTTACATCCACGATTCAAGCAGTCTTCTTGATAAGAAAAAAAATTGGCCAACTTCTTTTTCTTTCTTTTTATTAGTTGTGCATAGGCAAGCCACCATCCCATGCAGGAGTCGAGCCAACAGCCTTGTTGTTAAGAGCGCACGCTCTATCCCCTGAGCCAACCGGGTGGCAGCTCAGCTTAAGGTACGGAGCCCAGTCTTTAGTTGCAGACAGGCATAGCCCACCATCGAACAGGCAACCTTGTTGTTAGGAGCACATGCTCTCACCAGCTTTGCCATCCTGCCACCTGTTGGCAGCTCAGCAGCAGTTCAGCTTGGGTGCAGCTCACTGGCCCATGTGGGAATCGAACTGATGACCCTGTTGCTCAGAGCTTGCGCTTCAACCAACTGAGCCACTCGGCTGGCCCAATAGATATTTGTTTTTATCTTGTAATATTGCTGGCAAACAATTCAAACTATTTTTTTATTTTAACAAACTCATTGTTTGCTCTATGCTAGGCACCATCCAAAATATTTAAAAAATACTAATTTTCTTAATTCTCATAAAAGCCCTTTGGGGTGGGTGCTATTATAATCTCTTCTTCACACATTTGACAACTATAGAACAGAGAGGTTAGGTATCTTGCCCAAAGTCACACAGTTGCTAGGTGGCTGGTTCCAGAATCTTTGTTCTTATCTGCTGAACTGAACTGCCTCTCCCACATTTTGTTTTGTTTTGTTTTTGCTATGCTTTTATTCTTTTACTATTAGAATTAAACTTCAGTCCACAGTTGTTTTTTTTCAGAAATATTTGAAAGTTACTCATCTATTAAAGGTACAGTGGCTTTAGGGAAAACTGGATAGTGTCATCCCAAAATCCACTTAACCAGGCACATGTAAACTGCAGTACATTGCAACATAACAATGGGACTGAATGAATGAGGGCTCCACTGTTAACCCCTTAGCCTTACGGAATCCCCACTTTCCTTCTAGGGAAATCAAAGAAATGTGTTCGTCTGACAGATGGAGTAACTGAGGGTGCCAGGATCGATGTGTACATTAAGGATTACTTAATCATTTTTTGAGACTTATCAGTCCTAACATAACATAACATAACTAACATAACATAACCCGAATGGATGATCTTGCACACTTCCTGGAATATGCCACCCACACTTGTCTAAAAAAATGACAGTGTGTTGACCTTGTTTATACTAATAAACATAATAAAGACGAATCTATAATAATGGTAATTATTGCCATTATATTAAAATAAATTGAACTACAAAGAATAGTTAGATGCCATTGCACTAAGCTTTAGCTGTTATCAATCATCTTGTTAACTTAAAACTCTGCTTCTCTCTTCTGAACTCAAAGAGAAAATAATCTTTTTTTTTTTTTTTTTTTAAGCTGAGCCATCCTGCTACCTGTTGGCAGCTCAGCGGCTGCTCAGCTCGGGCTGGACTCGAACCGCTGTNTGGCAGCTCAGCGGCTGCTCAGCTCGGGCTGGACTCGAACCGCTGTTGCTCAGAGCTCAAACTCTTGAGTGAGCTCTTAACCAACTGAGCCACTCCACCGGCCCTAAAGAGAAAATAAACTTCAAAGCTCTGGACTTTCCCTTTGGGCAGCAGTTTGTTGTGAAATGTCTCGCCCAGCAGTATTCGTCCCACTTTTAATTTCTCAGTTTGTGATCTGGTGCTTAACACTCTCTATGGCCATGGAGAGGTTCTCAGATTTTACTGCACATGAGAATCACTTGGAGAACTTACTGTAACAGATTGGAAGGCCCTCGCCCTGAGTTTCACAATCAGTAGGTTTGGGGTGGGGCCTGAGAATTTGCATTTCTTTCTTTCTTTCTTTCTTTCTTTTTTTTTTTTTTTAGCTGAGCCATCCTGCCACCTGTTGGCAGTTCAGCTCGGGCCGGGAATCAAACCACTGTTGCTCAGAGCTCAAACTCTTGAGCGAGCTCTTAACCAACTGAGCCACTTGGCCGGCCCAGAATTTGCATTTCTAACACCTGAGAACATCCAGGTGATGCTGCTGCAGGTGTATGGGGACCCACTTTGAGAGACACTGCTCTGGATAACTATCTGGTCCAGCTCTTTCCAGGAAGCAGGAATTGACTTTCTCTTGTATACATTGTTTTCTATTCCTCGTGACTTTGCTAACACCCAGAAATCTTGATGAGACATCCAACCCCATATCCTTAGGCACACCATTAAAGGCTTATTACTGATGTCAACCATTATTGCATGCCAATTCTGGTTCAGTCCTTGCTCAACAACTACCCACCACCAAACCCACCCTCAGCAATTCTTGGCTTGGCCTGGACAAGAGGCTTATATTAATTATGAGAGAAATTACACAAGGTTGTACCTTTTTCCTCCTTTTCATACTATATTCTTTCTGTGGCCAATTTCATATACTCTTTCCTGTTTCAACTGTCACCTTAAGGTGATGATTCTTCAGCCATACATTTATAGCTCTGACCTCTCTCCTGAGCTCCAGGCTTGCACATCTCAACTTCCCATTGGACAGCTCTACTTTGATGGGCCGTAATTATCTGAAATTCACTGTATGGGTTGCACTGAATTCCCCAAAGAGATTCGTTGAAGTCCTAACCCCCGGTAAGTGTAAATGTAACCTTGTTTGGAAATAGGGTCTTTGCAAATGTAATTAGTTAAGATGAGGTCATACTGGAGCAGGGTGGGTCCTTAATTCAGCAGTCTGGTGTCCTTAGAAGAGGAAAAGCCATATACACACACAGGGAGAAAAGAGTCATGTAACAATGCAGGTGAAAATTGGAGTGATCAAGCTACAAGCTGAGGTATATCTTGGATTGCCAACAGACAACAGAAGCTAGAAGTTAAGGAAGTTAAGGAAGTTAAAGAAGTTAAGGAAGGATCCTCCCCAACAGGTGTCAGAGCGCACATTGACCTGCTGATGTTTTGATTTTGTACTCCAGCCTCTAGAACTATGAGACAATACATTTCTATTGTTTTAAGTCACCCAGTTTGAGGTACTTTGCTATAACAACTCGAAAAAACAAATACACTCATCATATCCAAAACTGAACTGAATTCCCCTTTCCTCACCAATAACCCTAACATGCTTCTTCTGCTAAGTTCTTTTTTCAAAATAATAGCATTACAGTCTACAATCTTCTCGATCATACTAGCTTGAAACTTGGATTTATTTTATACTCTCCTTCACCCTTCACATCCTATAAACTACCAAATTGCATTAACTTTATCCTCTATCCAATTTTCCCTTTAATATCTTGGCCATTCTAGCACCTTCCAAAGCAATTCATTTGGTTTTTTTTTCCCCTCCACCTTCTTGTATTTCCAATTAATTTAAAAATATCTGCTGCAATGATCTATTATATTAAAGTACTTATGATAATAATAGGTACCCTTTATTGAGAACTTACTTTGTGCCTAGAAATGTGCTAATTTCTTTCACATGTATTTGATTTCTACAACTTTAGGTGGTAACTAGATGGTCCCTGACTTACTGTGGTTTCACTTAATGATTTTTCAGCTTTACAATTGTGTGACAGCGATACACACTCAGTAGAAAGTATACTTCAGATTTTGAATTTTGATCTTCTCCTGGGTTAGCAATATGTGGCATGATACTCTTTCATGGTGCTGGGCCACAGTCCCCAGTCGGGCACATGCTCACGAAGGTAAATGACCAATACTCTACGGTGTACTGTGTTGCCAGCATTTTTTGGATATTCTGAGTACATTTAAGATAGACTAGGCTAAACTGTGATATTCAGTAGGTTAGGTGTATTAAATGCATGTCTGACTTACTGTATTTTCAACTTACAATAGGTTGATTGTAACGTAAACCTATGATAAGTCAAGGAGCATCTGTACTATTACTATCTTCAGTTTCTGGATCAAAAAAACCAGTGCCCAAGTTCATGAAGCTATCAAACGTCAGAGTTGGGATTTGAAGCCTTACCCACTCTGCTACACTCCTTGTAGAACATTATGACACCTCCTTAAAATACAAAGTACTGGGACAGCACCAAGGCCAACCTGAAGCTCAGTCTCTGGGCTTGTTTCCTGTACACTCTTCTACAACCCTCTGCTCCAGCAAACCAGGCTACTCAACATCCCCGGACATGGGGATTCATTTTCTTGCCGTTAGGGCTTTGGTGATGCAGTTCCTTCAATCTCAAAGCCCCAAAATTTTTCACTGCCCAAAACCCTTTGCAGACCTCAATGCCATGCTTACCAGCAGCCTCTTTTACCAATACCTCAAGTCAAAATGACCTGTTCCTTCCTCTGGGTTGTCTCCTTAGAACTTAGGCCATTCCATCCTGCTTTATAACTAGCCATTGACATGATTCTTTCTCTCACGGTCTTCCTGGTCTCTAAATTACTCTGTCATTTAAATTTGTCATTTATTTTCTTCCCATCTTTTATCACAGTGCCTCAATAACTGTTGGTTGATTTGAATTGCTAACAACAGCAATAGTAACCATGATAGTAATGTTAGCAAGCCTTTGTTAGGCATTAATACTCAACAGTTTCAGTAATTTAAAAAAAATAGTCTTTTATTTAAAAACAATTGCATCAATTTTTCTTTTCCCACAACTGAAATTTCTTAATATAGTTACCTATTGTAATATAATATGAGAAGCTTCATTTGAAACATCTACCTATTTTTACTCAGTTTGATGCACTGTGTGATACTCATTTATTGTCTGGAAACATCAAAATCTGTCCATATCCCTCAGAAAAAAAATGCTCCCATAGGATGGGGGATATCCACTCTGTTTCCTACTCTCCAGAAGATATTCCCTTTTTTCCTGGATCTTAAAGCAGGTCTGCTCTGTTAGTGATGTTAGGTTATGTCCCAGCTAGTTTGGACCTAACTTAGGACTCAGTTACATTTCATGACAGGGGAGCAGACTGAGTTGAAAACACTAATAATGTGCGTGTCCCTGCCTTCACTGTGTGAGCAGCTTAAACCCAGGCTTCATTCATTTTGGAGTCTCTGAGAACTGACACAAGATCAAATTCTATACTTCTGGGCAAGTAGAAAGAACCCAAAGAAGAAAACGGAGCAGAAACTAAATGAGCCCCATGGGAAATCAAGCCAGACTGGACATTCTGGCAAAGTGGCAGAATAAGTTTCTGCTTAAATAAGAAACTACTTAGAAGTCAGTCACGTGCAAATAGTAACCAAAATGGTTATAAACGTGTGTGCCCTCATGAGGAATAGACTGAAGAAAATGATTTGAAAATAATTAAAACAGTATATCCCACAAAGCGGAGAAATGTGATGAAGACTAAAGTGACCACTCTTCCCTCTTGGGCTTTTTTATTTTTTCCAAGCTGAAAAGAATCCCTGTTTCTCCCCAAATTTGAAATATCTAGAACATTGAATTTATTGACAGAAAGTGAACTTACCATCTAATCAGAGAAATCCTAAAGGGAAAAGAGTGCTGTACACATCAGAGGTACCCTAGAGATTTAACTGTTCATAACTCTGCATGAATGGGGGCGGGGGGCAGTGCCATATTCCCATTAAAGAGCAACACAGTTGGTTAAAGAATGAACAAAAAGCAGCATTTCTTCGTTAGTGTCATTGCAGGAAGCTGATGCTGTGAAAGCTGGAGGCCATCAAACGGAATATTGCAGCAATAAAGCAGAATGGGAAAATGAAGTGCTCCTTTCTCTTGTCAATCTCATATGCTTGTCTCTTTCTTTTTAATATACTAGGCGCTACCCTGGTAAGCTAATGCATATTTGCAGTTTCGTTTTGTGCTTGGTAATTGTGCTATGGGCACTTATTCATTTGACAGAATTTGCTTTAAATGAAGGACACTGGCAGGTTGGAAGGAAGAGCCCAGTGTTGCCAAATCACCAATTAAGGAAACTGCCAGAGGGAAAGCTGCTCCCGAGACTGGTTGGTATCAGTAAAAATGATATAATGATGCCGCACTTCAAACGACATTTTTGAAGCGACCCTTAATGAAGGAGATGAGAGAGGTGGATAATAGGGTGGCTAATGTGTATGGCTGCCAAATTTAGGCCATGAAGATGCATACAATGGGGTAGGTGCAGTCATTTTTGCAAACTTTTGGACATTAAACAACAAATATATCCAACTATGATGCACTTGACAGGAAGGCTGATTCTCTCTCTATAAATGGAGGAAGTTGGCCTCATAATCACTTCTGTTCAAAACTCCTTGTAGTGAAGGGATGTCACCTTGGTGGGCAGTAGGAATGTGAAAGTGAAGAAGCCACAGTCCTGCTCCACCCCATTGGCTCTCATACCCTAGCAGGGAAAGGCAGGAACACAGGCTAACTATGTGTCGATCCAACGGATGAAGCAGAAGATTTCTCTACTTTTCCCATTGAATCACCTATCAGTATCAAGTGACCTTTCTTTCTCTAGTCTCCCTCGCTTTTTCCCTACAGTATCCTTGATTTTGTTCAATTTCTCCAATTTTCCTCCAAGACCCAACTCCATCTGGAGGAATAGTATCAAATCTTAAATGTTCTGGAATTGCTGGAGAGGCTTTAGTTCCTTCACATTCACAAATAAATATGCATTTTCTCTCTTGCTAGTATGATTGCTTCTCAAGGATTAAGTTCAATGAATTATCATATTAACCACATCCTTGTTTCTTTACTCTGTTTTACCAAAGACCCACCCCTGCCAAGAAAGCGTAAAGGAGAAAAAGAGGAAAGAAAGCCCCATCTTGTCAGAGATAACATGCACCAAAATAGAGGTGTGAACAAGGTCCTGTGAAATTACTGAGAACTTGGGGGTTGCATCATGAGGGACTTCATGGAAGAGGTGATGTTTATTGAATGGAATATTTATGCTCAAGACCGTGATATATATTACCTAAGGTAAGCTATGGCTCCTGTTCTAAAGAAGCTCTGAATTGAGCCAAGGAGATAAGGTAAACATGGATGAAATAAAAAAATACAAGACAACCTATAGTTACATGTGTGATACAAATGCATGGAAATTTTGGGAACTGAAAATTATTTTCCTGTTTCTGGCTATATAAGAGTAGGACTAGGCAAAACTAACTTGGCTACTTGTCCCAGATGTTAAATAACAAAATTCAACTGAGTAAATTTTAAAATCTAACTGACTCTAATAAGCGATTCATGAATTGGGCACCATCCTATCTAGCAACTAGAAAGGTGCTCAGATGAGTTGTACAAAATGGAAGGTTTTCATAGGCAGAAAGAAGGTGGGACTAAGAAGTTAAAAGAGTGGGTTATTTCAGGGGAGGACACCTTCCCTTAGGGGAAGGCAGGGGGTCTTATCAGGCACATTACCTCACTACAATTGATCAGGAAATTCAAGAGTGATTGGTTTAAAATTCCACTCCTGGGAGAAGCTGAAGCTTCAATTAGTTGTTAGTTTTGGTTTGGTGACTAGGCTTAGAAAAAGTGACTCCATTTTGGCCTGCTGTTTTGTTTTGTTTTGTTTCTTTTTCTTTCTTTCTTCTTCGTTTTTATTTAACACAGGAAAGACTTGTTTCTGGAAGTTAACACTGTGAGCCACCTTCGAGATCAGACAATTAAGTTTGCAAACTTGTGAACATTATGAATCTGTACCAACTGGACAAACAGTTAACCAAGTTTACTATTTGGAAATGCTGAAAAGGCTGTGTGAAAAAGTTAGATGAAAATGACCTGAATTTTCTGCCAACAATTCATGGCTCTTGCATCACAACAATGTACCAGCTCACATGGCCCTGTCTGAGAGGGAGTTTTTAGCCAGTAAACAAATAACTGTATTGGAACACCCTCCCTAGTCACCTGATCTGGCCCCCAATGACTTCTTTCTTTATCCAAAGATAAAGGAAATATTCAAAGGAAGACATTTTGATGACATTCAGGACATCAACGTTAATACATCGACAGCTCTGATGGCCAGTCCAGAAAAAGAGTTTCAAAATTGCTTTGAAGGGTGGACTAGGCACTGGCATCGGTGAGTAGCTTCCCAAAGGGAGTACTTCGAAGGTGACTGTAGTGATATTCAGCAATGAGGTATGTAGCACTTTTTCTAGGATGAGTTGGAGAACTTAATTGTCTGACATCGGATAATAGCTCACTTATCAAAACTAGCTTGCTTGTTAACACTCTCCTTTCCTTTTGTGGTCATGATCCAAAGCCCTCTTGTCACTAACTCTGCTCTATCTGTTATGGGAGTCTCGGGTCTTCTTGCTGACACAGTGAAGAACCAAAGGTCAGCAAGCCAATTAGTATGCAAGCAGGGTTTATTAGTAATACATTCACAGGGAAGAGAAGGGGCCTAGCCAAGGTGGAAGAGAGAGGCATAGGCTCCTGGTCCCCTTGTCCTGAAGACTTATAATTTGCTAGGTGGGGTGAAGGAGTTACATATTGATTTGGCAGGAAAGTTGGTGCATGCTCTTCCACAGGAGGGCGTGGCCTCCTAAAATGGGTGGATGCAGGTCTGTTGACTCAGATCCTTATCTTGCTCCAGACCACCTCTTGTCATCATTGTAAAAAGATACATGGCTTGGAAGCAGTTAATCAAAGCTAGTTATGAGTTTTTTCTGTAGGCACATGGACCCCCTCCCGCCTCTACTTCTACATTTTCTAATTACTACCTAACATTTTCTCACTAGTTCTCTGCAAGACTTGCCTTAAATCACCTAGCCCTGGCCCTAAAATACTAAAAATATCCTTCTCTGAAGTCCCCGCTCCAAGATACCACTAAGACTGTCAAAATGGCACCCTCTTTTATTGAAAGGCCATGCACATAAAACACTAATAAAGTATTTGACTAAAAGTGCAAAAAAAATAAATAAATAAACAGAGCCACTTTAAAATGAAGTCGGAGGTGCCTTGCATGTCTTATGCCCCAAACCTCTGGAATGTTAAAACTGGGCAAAATAAACTTTGGACTGTGCCTAAGACAACATTGTATTCCAAACAACCGTTTGCAAAGATAATACGACAGTTGTTCCCCTTCCCATCTCACAAACACTTCTTCCCTTTGTCTCCTAATCCAAACACTTTGAGTTTCTGCCTGAATCAGTGCTTCCTGAATAGCTATTCTTTTGGATCTCAAATAACTATTGTTGCCTCTCACTTGGGCCTTTTATTTGTTGGTTAACAAAAGAAAGCATTCATCCAAGTGACCTGTGGGTGGCACTGATGTGAGGGACTGGAGTTGAGATTTGGACACAGCTTTGAGTAAGGTTTTGTAAACTCATCTCATTCCTCAGGCTCTATTAGCCAAGGTTTCTCCTGGGGGGGGGAAAGAAAAAAGGAGCTTGAATCATGTCAGTGCCAGGGGTTAGATATGCACTGAGTTGTCTGACAAACTGGGGGTGGAAGGACACTCTAGGAGAGCCAACTTATAGACAAGTTAGAGCACGAAACTTCATCTTAAGGTGAGCAAACACATGGAATGAACATCAGGGCCCAGCCTCAGCACACAGGCAGCTATATGCAGCCCTCGGTTCTTGGACTTACCCAGGCCCGGTCATCCTGGGGGCACACATACACTCTGGGAAGTGTGTAAAACTAAAAGAGCCAGCTCACTGGACTCAGCAACACCTCGGGGCCTAAGCTACCCTGTTGTGGTTGTCCCCCAAGTGAGCAAAACAGACGGAGGAAGTGCTTCTCTAGTCCAACTCTTAGCACATCAGAGGGCTTGAGGCACAGAGGACTGGAGCAATGGGGGCTGAGTATCTTTTACCTTGGCAGGGGAGAGGCCCACAAACAGGGTGCATGTCAGAGCAATAGTGGCCGGAGCAGGTGACCATCAAACATGAACATATGTCAGACGCTCCCTACCCCAAACTCCCAGAAGACTTTTGGGACTGGGATTGGACAAGGAACCAGAATTACCTTTATGAGTCATCAAAGACAGGCATTAACAAGATTGAGGTATGAATTTGAAGGAACCCAAGCTTGAGCCCACAGGCTGGTGATACTTGGAGAGATCTGAATCACATCACAGTCATTGATTTCTTGTGCAAGTCCTGGTGGGAGGGTGGTGGCTGCATGGTGGTGGCAGTGCACGCCAATGGAGATGACCAGACATAATTGTTTCAATTGGGGTCTCTTTTGCCCATTAAATTCTTACTCTTTATAGACATCATCATACTGGAGAAGCCAGCAGTCAAGAGCATAAGGAATTACAGAATAATAGAAGTCAGTGGGAACTAGAATAGTCACAGAAAAACATTTGCGGCAGAGATAGGTGACCTAAAAAGGCTGGTAGAGTGTTATCACGATTTCTGTCCGATTCTATGTGCCTGCACACATCCAATGTCCATAGGCTGGACACCAGCAGGCAGAGCAGTTCTCATCTCACAGTCGTTGTGCTTGGGAGTAGGGAAGAAAGACAGAGGCACTGGACGGTGTTGTGTCACTATCTAGCACTTACCCCTCTTTGCTCCATATATTGGTGTTAATTATACATCCTAGCTTTTCCAGGGAGGCAATTTCAGATGACCTGCCTCACTGTCCTGGAAGAACGGCAGGGATAACGAAAAGAACTGAGATACTAAGCTACGGTATCAATGTTATGGCTCCAGTGCTATCCCTTAACTAGCTGTGTGCCTTTGAGTAAGTCAGTTTATCTCTCTTAATCTGTTTCTTTGTAACAAAAGGAACTAATACCAACTTTACGTAAGTGTGACACCCACTGTTGGCTTTCATTCTTTCTCCCACAATAACAGAAATGTAGCAAGGCACAGGGCTGAGCCAGCTATGCTACCTTTTACCACCTTCTGTGCAGAAAATGTGATTAAGTTCTCTACAGTGAAGTGTGGCAGGAGTGACATGTCCCATTGCAGCCTGGTGTCTTGAGATCCAACCAGGAGAGGTCATATGCTTTCCCCTTTCCACTGGCTGCAACCCAGATGAGGTGCCCACTCAAAATTAGACAAAGAAACAAGACGGAGAGGACTCAGGTCCCTGCAGAATTCCAAGGAGGAGAACAGCCTACTGAGCCCATCCATTTACATACGGAAGAAATAAAGTATCTTTTTCCAACTATTGCATTTTCGGGGTCCCTAAAGTTAACCTTGTACAAGTTGGATACTGTTAGAACTGTAGAACCATACGAAGCCAAAGAAAATAGAGGATGTGACATCTCCTTATAAACTAAAGTGTTTTATAAATGGATTATGGCTGCCACGTAATTGAATGAGTCATTAATGGAAGCAACAATCCTGAAAAACAAAATACCTGACTGCCAAACTGAATTATCCAGCCTAAACTTACTGAGCAAATTAAACAAGGGTAATAGACACACGGTGCTGTCTCAGTGTTTGATATCAGTCCTTGCCTCCTATTAACATACTTTCTCTTTGGGGAGTCTTGGGAGGTAGTGGCCACAAGCCTGAGGGCCCACATCCCCTCTGCCTGCTTCTGCACATAACCAGGCTAATGTGAGGACAGTCGGAGCTCATGTCCATCATACTACAGAGTGCCAGCAGCGGGCAGGACATTGCCTGGCGCCTGCCCTTTGCCACCAAGAACCTTGGCTGATGCCCCAGGCAATTGTCAGCTCTCCACATCTGAGCTTATTCACAGACACAACTTAAGCAACTAAACAATATCTGTCTTGAGAATCTCCCAGTTCCCTTCATTACTGCTTTTCACGGACCCTCTCAGCATCCCTGAGAAAGTGGAAAGCAGGTGCAGTTTTCCTAACCTGACAGCCAGCAGGTGTTTGGGGAAGGAATTAGCCAGCCCACGAGGACCTCAGGGAGAACAGAACGCAGTGCAGCTGCCCCCGGCACCCGCATCTGACCAGGGCTGCACAGCCCACTCTTCACCTAAAAAGAGTGTCCTTTCTGCTGCCTGGTGGGCCAGGGTACTTAATATGTCTGCTGTTGGAGATTAGAGACTCATTGCTTTGCATTTTTCCAGGTATTACCTGTTTTTTAGAATGCAGAAAGTCCTGGGGAGGGGCTCACACGTGTTTCGTTATTACCTAAGTGACTCAGTCACAAGGAAGCTTTGAGTCCCTGGGGGAGGGGCGCACAGAACACTGGGTTACAAATGGCAGAACTGGCGGTAGAACCCATTTCTCTCCCAGCGTAGAGGCAGGCATGCCTTTCCTTTGTACCACACTTGGTCTCCAGAGCTAAGGAGGACACACGTCAAGAACATTAATTGGATCCGATCTCTGAAATTCTGTTCATTTACCGCAATTTAACCTCTTGAGACACAGATTTTTGCTCCAGGTGCCTCTCTGCTGGTCTCGTTTTCCCCCTTGTATTGTCTCCTCATTTTCTGTCTTCTGGTCAGGACTTCCCGTTTGTCCTTGAGCAGTGCAAATGACAGAATCTTTCCCAGTAGATCCAGCAATGTGAAGCGACTCAAGAGTGCTGACCTCCAAAAACAGCTGTACACAGACTTTATCTTCTTTGATTCACAGGCAACCCACCTACTGACAAGTTTAAACCAAACGAGGCACAGTCTGAATGCTTTAGGCCAGTTTTGGAAAGAAATCTTTTCGTTTACCCCCAACTTTGTATTTGACACGCTTATGTCGGATTCTGACCTTTCTTTAAATTCTCCCCCTGCCTTAGGCCTTGATTCTCCTGAAGACCAGGTTCCCCTCACAGCCTATGATCACTTGACCTTTCTTTGAGGCAAATGTCTTTTACTTCTTTAGAGGGGAAAGGAAGATCTAAAAGCTTGTTTTGCACTCATACTTTTACTTTACTAGACCAAGACAGAAACTTCCTTGTCAAAGGGCCACACTAATCAGACAGGCTGCTGCCTTGCCTGGAGGCAGGTGTGTTGAAGGAGGAATTCTGGGAGGCAAGACCTCAAATGAGCTCTGCAGGAGATAGACCTGGATACTGGGGCCAGCTTGGCTACTCACTATCTGTGAAACATGGGCTAATAATGTTATGATGATTCAGTTTTCTATTCTGTACATTGGAACAGGAATTGGATGATAAAAACTCCAGTCTCATGGGCTTGTGTAATAATTAAAAGACATAGCATGCATTAAATACCTGGCATAATACGTATATTTTAGTTTTCCTCATTTTCCATTATCCCGTGAATAAATAATTTGGAGAGGGTAGTAACAATCAGACAAACAGCACTCTGGTTCTTGAGGTATGGTCCAAGATTGCTTCTGTTCTAAAACACAAAGCACCATTACAGAAAAGATTGCACACTCTCCTTTAGCTCTTGGCTTTCATGCCTTGAGATATTGTAGTCTTAGTAGGATCTCATCAAATGAAAACAACAGAGTGTCAGCCTGTTGTTAATGAAGTTACTCCTGCAGATATTAAGAAAAATAAAGCTATAAAATGTCAACCTGGAGAAGAGAATGGAATGTGATCATTTACCTGCTTCTTTTCTTAACTAAAAAAACTTCTGAATAACTATATTTCACCTTTCCTAAATCACAGTGCATTTGAATTTTCATTTGGTTCTTACCTTTAAGATAAACTATGTGTTTCCAAACAGTCCAACATTTGGCCACTTCACTATATTTTTTACTTAAAAAGATATCAATGTCTAAAGATGGGCCAAGGTATAAAAAGTGCCACATGTGAGAGATAGGATGTGTCTCTGTCTTTCAACTATAACTTCAAAATATAAAATATAATATTTTGGAAAGGGAAGTTTTATTAAATGATCTGCAGAACAAAGCCTGAAAAGTCATATACTTTATGTGCTTGTGATAATTCCCTGTCCAACATTTTAAATAAAATAGCCTTTGAATTTGATCACTAGTGTTTTGAGCAGAAACTCTTACATAACCCCCAGTCTCCCTAAACTACTTGCCAAATTTTGTACGAG
The DNA here is from genome assembly GCF_001890085.2 of Hipposideros armiger. NCBI lineage: Eukaryota > Metazoa > Chordata > Mammalia > Chiroptera > Hipposideridae > Hipposideros > Hipposideros armiger. Next base: position 145,435 of record NW_017732448.1, on the reverse strand, counting down.
GTCGGACAACTAAGTTTGTGAACTTGTTGCAAAGATGTTGCTAAACTTTTTTGGTATCAGGGGGATTATTCATTATGAATTTCTACCAAATGGACAAACAGTTCACCAAGTTGACTATTTGGAAGTGCTGAAAATGCTGTGTGAAAAAGTTAGACGACCTGAACTTTTCGCCAAGAATTCATGGCTCTTGTATCACAACAATGCACCAGCTCACATGGCACTGTCTGTAAGAGAGTTTTTAGCCAGTAAACAAATAACTGTATTGGAACACCCTCCCTACTCACCTGATCTGGCCCCCAATGACTTCTTTCTTTACCCAAAGATAAAGGAAATATTGAAAGGAAGACAGTTTGATGACATTCAGGACATTAAGGGTAATATGAAACAGCTCTGATGGCTATTCCAGAAAAACAGTTCCAAAATTGCTTTGAAGGGTGGACTAGACGCTGGCATCAGTGCATAGTTTCCCAAGGGGAGTATTTTGAAGGTAACCGTGGTGATATTCAGCAATGAGGTATGTAGCATTTTTTCTAAGATGAGTTCGCGAACTTAATTGTCTGACCTCGTATGCATATGACTATGTTTTTATTTCTTTCTGGGTAGAGAGTCAATCTCTTTCAGCAGGTCTAAAAGGGTTTTTTTTTTTTTTTACTCCAGAAAAGTTTAAAAGCCTCTGGTTTGGAGGTTGTGCAGTGCCAAGAGATAGCCCATTTTTAAAGTGTCTTATTACCATGTCTAGGCCAGGCCATCATCTCTACCCTCTCCCACCATCACATTCTCTTTTCTTCCCTATTACGGGCTCCCTATTACGGGCCCCAGGAGATGATAAGTCTGATTGCATTTCTGCTCTATTTTAGCACAGAAGGTGCAGTTCACTAAACCTCCCCAACCCATCAGAAAAACTTTTCCTACAGATGCCATCAAAGCAAAACAATAGATATCAACTAGAGCCTTGTATTCATCAACAGACCCTGAGCACTGGTTCTCTTCCAAGCCCTTTTCTGATTACTTTGTCTAATGTGATCCTCCCTACAACTCCATGAAGTGACTGTTTTTATTACCATTTACAGAGGAAGCAACTAACTCTTAAAATGGTTGCTAACTTTCCCAGGTTTACACATCTGGTTAATTTAAAAGGAAATGGTTGAAAAGCATTTATTGTAAATTGAAGAGTAACATGATGAGATTTACATTTTTAAAAGATGGCTGATATCTATGTGGAAAATGGTTTGAAACGGCACAAGAGTAGGACTAGAAAGAACAGTTTGGAGGCTATTGCAGTACCGTAGACAAGAGATGACATGGCTTAGACTAGAGTGATAACAGTAGATAGAGTCAAAGTCCTCATATAGATGAGGTAGACTAGACTTGGTATTGACTAAAGATAGTAGAGAGAGAGGTGCCAAAGATGACTGACTGTCAGATTTCTGATATGACTAACTGGATAAACAGTGGTGGTTCAGCCTCCAAGATGGCCCCAGTGATCCTTGTCTTCTGGTATTCACACCCTTGTGTAGTACCCTTCCACACTGAATCATGGCTAGCCTGTGTGACTAATAGAATACCGATGAAGTAATGGTGTTTACTTTATGAGGCTGAGTCATGAAAGATATTACAGCATCCTCCTTGCTCTCTTTTGAGTTATCTGCTCTGGAGGAAGCCAGCCACTATGTTGGAAGGACACTCAAGCTGCTCTAAGAAGCCCTATGGAGAAGTGCATACGGGGAGAGGCTGAGGTGTCCTCCCAACAGACAGCACCAACTTGCCAGCAATATGAATTAGTTATCTTGGAAGGGGATCTGCCATCCCTGTTTGTGCCCTCAGGTGACTGCAGCCCTCCCAACTTCTTCTTTTTTTAAAAAAATATTATTTATTTTTAAAGATTTTTATTGGGGAATTGGGGGATGGAAACAGTGCTGGGGAATTGGGGAAAGGGGAACAGACAAGTTGCTGTCATTTTGTTCTTCAGTCTAGTTGTGGAGGACGTTGCTTCACTGGCCCAAGCTGGCACCACCATTGTGCTCTTCCC